>NW_026129217.1:629954-817183 GCF_022985175.1 Labeo rohita
TAGTTCAGTTCATGGATCTCTCTCCTAATGAGCTGATGATCTCAATCAGGTGTGTTAAATAAGGGAGACATGCAAAATGTGCAGAGCAGGGGGGTCCCAGGACCAGGATTGAGAACCACTGGTGTATGTACACATACATACATAAATACATGCATACATACACACAGTACTGAAGTAATGAAGTCAGGTAGGTTTACCATGAGATGTGATCCAAATCAGAGCAGAGTTTTTTTTCTGGCACTCCATCTAAACTGCTTAAATAAAAAATAAAAAGAAATAATTAAGATAAGTAAAATAAAATACAACATAATTATTGTATATACTCAGGTTTTAAACAAATATGTGTTTATAAAAACACTTCAGCAATAGTGTAAAGAAAAATAAAAAATAAAACTTTATTGCTCAGCCTCATGTCATTCCAGACCCAGATAAACATTCAAGAACTTATGAAGAATATGTTTTCGACATTTACCTTGGGTTCGGTATGCAGTTTAATTTGAGAGTGAATAAATAATTTTGGCCTGTTCAACATACAGTGATCATATGGCTTCAGAGAGCAACCCTTTTAGGTGTTTTTTATGCTTTAATGTGAGTCACTATTATTACATTTCTCCACAAAAACTGGCGTGCATTTCTAATTCTGACACCAGAAATGTTTTTGAACATATTGGACACTGGGCCTCAAGTACCTACACATTAAGGACAAAAATGTATGGAGGGCAAATTTTGTAAAAAGAATTGATAATTGACAATGTACAATTTAGCTTTGTTGGTGTACCTGATGCTCAAAATTGGATGTTCCTACTTTAGGACTAAGGCTTTGCCTTGAAGATGTTGCTTCTTCTACCAACAACAAATCGTCTTCCTGCAAACAGAAAAGAAAAATGTGAAGTTCTATTAATACATGTCAAGGTGGTTGTGAGTAATCAATCGCAAATAAAAACACCTCTTGGTAGTCAGAGGCTTATTCAAATGTGGAAGTTAGTTAATTAAAAAGTCTTCAAAACAAAGTATCTGCAAGGCTACAGTGTTATAAAGTTTTCTAATTATCAGCACTGTCAGTGTACAGGTCTTAAATATAGTAACCTAAAAGATCATCACAACAGTTTTACCTCAATTTCAGAGTTTTCTGAGTTTTGCATGCTGTCACACTGGTCAACATGCAAAGCCAAGGTCTGGAGTGGCATTAGAGTCTTGCTTTTTTTACATGTGGCCTTTGGCATTCTGGCAAATTCAGGAGCATCTGGTGACAGTGGTGTCATGTCAAGCTCATCTTGCAATGGCACGATGTACAGCAAGTTCTTCCCACCACCAGAAGCACTTTTGATCACTGAACCTGTATACCCTTCTGCCTCCAAAGGTATTACAGATATTCTTCTCCTTCCATTCCCACCTATATTAGCAAGTAATACAACAAAACTGAAATGGAGAATAACTCTAGAGTATAATACTTTAATATTTTCTGTACTGAATGGATTAATTTATATTACTGAATTTTAAGGAGTTAGTTTAACCCAAGAATGAAAATTCTGACTTTCATTTATCTTTGGAACACAAATGAAGAGCCACTGCTGGCCAAATGGGTGCCCTAAGCAGAGTTGTATTGTTGTGCCCCCTCCCTCAAATATTATGAAAGTAAAAAAAATAAAAATAAAATAAAATAAAATAAAATAAAAAAAACACCTACTCGGTCACCTACGGGGTCAAAACAGAAACTATAATAAAATATAAGTGTAAGTAAATAAAGATTTTTAACTCAAACCATTGCAGTCTGTCAACCATATAATGGCAGTCAATGGTTACCAAATCTTTAAATTTGGTAAATAAAACATACAGACAAATCCAAATTAAACCCTGCAGCTCGTGGCCATACATTGAGGTCTTAAGACACAAAACAATCGGTCTGTGCAAGAAACTGAATAGTATTTATATCATTATTTACCTCTGATCCGACGGAACATTCAACTCTTTAAAGCGCGTGCACATCAGCCAGCGCGTATACATCACTCAATGTTTACATAGTGCATATTGGCCTCTCAAAATGGTAATTACTTGTGCTTATCCTGATTCTTGCAACCGATTAAAAACGAAAGGATTCTGGGAGTGTTGACTTTTCACTGACTACATTGCCAGAGCACATTGACGTGTTGGACGCCGTCTGATGTGCACATACTTCAAAAAGCTGAATGTTCCGGTGGATCAGAGGTAAATGATGATGTAAATACTATTCAGTTTCTTGCACAGACCACTCGTTATGTGTCTTAAGACCTCAATGTATCGTCACAAGCTACAGGGTTTAATTTGGTTGTGTCTGTGTGTTATTTTTTTACTCTAAAAAATTTGGTAACCATTGACTGCCATTATATGACTGACAGACTGCAACGGTTTGAGTTAAAAATCTTTGTTTGTGTTCTACTGAAGAAACAAAGTCACCTACATCTCGGATGCCCTGGGGAAAAGCAGATAAACATCAAATTTTCATTTTTGGGTGAACTATCACTTTAACATTAAAGATGATAAATTGATTAAAAAGCACACCTGCAGCCTTGAAAAGAAGCCATCTGTCCTCTAATTCACTCATCTTTGAGTACATTTCCTGCAGTAAACTTGATAACTACATTAAAGTCAAAGAAAAAAAGCTATTGTTAGAACAGATACCGCTAATTAGCATATGTGTTTGCTTAAGACCGGACTTCTTACCTCTGCATGGGTAGTGTCACAGGTTAAGGACAGGGTCCTCTTACCTAGCCCTGCTTGAATTAACTCCAGCTCCTCAGATATACTTGGTGTTGTGTCAGATTTACAGCCCAGCAAAGACACAGAAATGTCAAAAGTTTTCTGTGCTTTAGCCACTACAATCGGCCTGTGACATTTAGAAAGATGTCTTTTGTTTTTTCCGCTGTTTTTAAAAAATCCAGGAAAAGATCTGCAAAAAATTGAACAGGTAAAATATTAATGTGCATGTTTTTTGTGTTTAATTTTGAGTAGCAAGAGATACCATGTCTAGCTACAGCAACCTATGATGAACATCTATCACTATAAAAGAGGTATGTGTAAGGGCCAATGCACACAGAATGCGCCTTTACATTTTAGGAATGGTTTCAGAAAAAGCGCAGCTTAGAACGCAAGGGTCCCAAGAAGCGCTTCTGAGAGGTAACAACAATATTCAGTGAGATATTTCTGGGATATTAAGGAACAAGTTGTGATAATTTCTTGAAGAAATGTATAATTCAGGGTTCCCTGCCTTGGAACTGATATTAATGATTGGCGCTGCGTGTAAAAGTTAAAATTCTTTTAACTTGACACGGCATTATAAAAACACAGCACTCAGGAGACGCGAGCGTAACGTTCATACTAGTCCATCAAGTGCATGCTTACATTAAAAAAAAAAAACAATGGAAAAGTAGAACATTGGAAAGGAAAAATGCGTTCTGTGTGAATGGCCTGAACACCTGAACTGGCCCTTTTAAATATTCTTGCTCAACTACCTAGCCATTTCATGTTCCACTGTAGGCCTTTTTGACTGCTGATTCTGAGTCTGACCCTGCCTTGAATTTTCTTCAGGGATTACTCTAGCCACCAGGGACATAAAATGCTGTGCTGCTTCAGTGACAGCACGTTGATCATACTGCAAAAAAAATTAGATGCAAAATACTACTATGATAATACTGAGCAAATCATAAATTGTCATCTGATTAATTAATAGAAATAAACTAATAGCTTACCTGTGGCTGAGATCTGCCCGTTTGGTTCCCTTTCGATACTACACTCGTACTGCGTCGCTTAGACGCTATGGGGAAAAGTCCTTTTTCTCCTTGACTGAAGCCTTTTTTATTAACGCAGTGAAACTGCACGGACATTGGATCGTGCAGAGAAACGAAACGAACCAATGCCTCGGCAGCGGTGCTGCACGAGCCTATGGCGAATGAGCCCGCCGAAGCCCGCCAGAAGGGGCGGGGCCAATGGCTATATAAGCAGCCATCTCGCCATAGGAAACCAGATTTCTTCTCCTTCAGCGACGACTCTTCACTCTTCGCGCTTACGAGAAAGAAGCCCTCGCCGTCGAATCCAGCGATCAAGCAGCGAAGAGACTCCCGGCAGCTGACTCGCCTCCGGCTTGACGCTAGCTGCAACGAGAGCCTTCCCTGCCGCCATCCGGCGATTCTACGCAGAAAAAAGAGCAAATTTTAAGGCGTTGTTGCAAATGCCGCGCCGTTTTTGCCGAACATGCAAGGCCCTCTTGCATGCTTCTGACAATCACGGCGAGTGCGTCTCCTGCTTGGGGCTTCCCCATGCGGAGGCGGCACTCAAAGAGACGGACTGTCCCCATTGCGGGGATATGAGTCTCTCCTCTCTGCGCTCGCGGATAGCGTTCTTTTCAGAACGCGACTCCGCCCCTCGCGCCCTCCCGTTTCCTTCTTCACAGGAGCCTGTGAAGAACAAACAGCGGGGCAGAGGATCTCAGCGCCAGGAGTTAGGTGAGCTCACGTCGGCTCAGCCCCCGCGTGCCTCACCTTCTCCACAAAGAGAGGCATCTCTGGTACTCTTCACCCGCCCAGACCAGTATCCCTCAGCGGCTGCGAGTGATCTGGTCTCCTTCGGTGGAAGTGAGGATGACATGCTGGACAGCATGTCGTTGGCTGCATCGGACGATGAGGAGCTGTCGGGCTCTTGTTGCGACCCCGCCCCCTTGCCGTCTACGGATCCCAGCGGTCTCAGAACTGGTGCTGGCATGGACGCTGAACTCTTCCGCGTCTTGACCAGAGCGGTGGACGAGCTGGGTCTGGAATGGTCTCCTCCAGAGGAGCCCTCACACAGCCTTCTAGATGGGTGGTTCCTGCCGGGGCGCCGTCAAGCCCCTCGCCAGCGGGCCTCTCCGTTCCTCCCTGAGGTTCACGAGGAACTAACTAGATCCTGGCGCGCCCCTTACTCAGCGCGCCTGCGTGCCTCTTCCTCCTCCGCTCTCACCTCTGTTGACGGCGCGGAAGAAAAAGGCTACGAGAAGCTGCCTCCCCTAGATGAGTCAGTGGCCGCCCATCTCTGCCCGCCCACTGCCATCGGTTGGAAAGCTAAAGCCTCTCACCCTTCCAAGCCATGTAGGACCACGTCAGCCCTCGCTGGACGCGCCTACACCTCGGCTGGACAAGCTGCCTCGGCACTTCACTCCATGGCGATTTTACAAGTTTTCCAGGCCAAGCTTCTCGCCCAGTCTGACAAGTCTGCCTTGGATCCAGCCACTTTGACGGAGTTACGGAGCGCCACGGATTTGGCACTGCGCGCCACGAAGGCCACAGCGCAGGCGATCGGCAGATCAATGGCCAGCCTGGTAGTGCTTGAACGCCACCTATGGCTCACACTAACGGAGATTAAGGACGCGGATAAGGTCCCCTTCCTTGATGCCCCGGTCTCTCCCTCGGGCCTGTTCGGTCCTTCTGTGGAGGGCTTCGCCGAGCGTTTCTCTGCGGCTCAGAAGACGTCCCAAGCTATGCGACACTTCCTGCCAAAGCGCTCGAGCTCTGCAGCTGCTTCCAGGCGCTCCAAACCCGCTCCGCCTCAGCGGCCTGCGAGACCTGCTCCAGCCGCGCCAGCTACCGCCACCACGGCCCAGCCAGCTAAGCCCGAGCTGAGACCGCGCTCCCGCTCGGCCAGACGCTACCCCTTTCCTAAGCAGCAAGGGCCGCGTCCCAGGGTAGTGTTGGACCCGGCGCCTCCGCCGTCATCCTGATCCAGGCAAGAGGAAGAGGAGGGGGCAAAGTCTCGCGTCAGCCGGACCACCCCCCCAAGCGCTCTCTGTTAAACTTCCAAGCACCCCGCATAATGCCGGGTGCCGAGGCCAATGTGTTTTATCCCAAAAATGTTGTAAGCACTGGGCCCGTTACACTTGCGCCCACACAACCTATCGCTGTGATAGCGAACACAATAAAGCACAAACATTCTCAAAGAGAGCAAAACTCCTCTTCCACCCATAAACAGTGTTTTGCGCCATCACGATGGCCAGCTGTTAGAGCCGATCCCACCCCTGGCCACTCGGGCAGAAGCCTGGCAGGCTATCCCCGGAGTGTCAGATTGGGTTATGGGGATAATAAAAAGAGGCTACTCACTCCAGTTCGCTCGAAGGCCCCCGCGCTTCAGCGGCGTGGTCTCCACCGTAGTAATGAGCAAGGACGCATACGTCCTACGCTCAGAGGTGTTGATACTGCTGGAGAAGGGCGCCATAGAGGTAGTCCAGCCAGCACAGAGCGAGTCAGGGTTTTACAGCCGTTACTTCCTCGTCCCCAAGAAGGATGGAGGTCTGCGTCCCATCCTCGACTTACGACATCTGAATCGGGCCCTCATGAGACGGCCGTTCAAGATGTTAACTTTGAAACAAATCCTCTCGCATATTCGCCCAGGGGACTGGTTTCTTTCACTCGATCTGAAGGACGCGTACTTTCATATCCAGATAGCCCCCCATCACAGACGATTCTTGAGATTCGCCTTCGAGGGTGTGGCTTATCAGTACACGGTCCTGCCCTTCGGCTTGTCCCTAGCTCCCCGCACGTTTACAAAGTGCATGGACGCGGCTCTCATTCCTCTGAGACAGCAGGGAATCCGCATCCTCAACTACCTCGACGATTGGCTCGTTTTGGCCCAGTCGGAAGCGGAGCTGTTATCTCACAGAACCCTTCTCCTCAGCCACTTGGAGTGCTTAGGACTCAGGGTCAATCTGAGCAAGAGTACGCTGTATCCCAGCCGACAGATTTCGTTTCTGGGAGCAGTATTCGACTCTACTCAGTTAAGAGCTATGGTCGTTCCAGAGAGAGCTCTGACCATACGGCAGCTAGCGGACTCATTCAGGGTCGGGGCCCTTTACCCCCTCAAAAGGTTTCAGAAGATGCTAGGCCTGATGGCTTCTGCGTCCCCAGTGCTGGAGTTAGGCCTGCTTCGAATGCGGCCTCTTCAGCGTTGGCTGAAGCCGCGGGTTCCACCTCATGCTTGGCGCCTCGGGCGCTTGCATATCAGGGTAGACCAGGCCTGTGTGGAGGCCCTGGTTCCCTGGAGGGACTCACGTTGGCTGGTGAAGGGCGTGGCCTTAGGCTCGGTTTGCAGAAGGAAGGTGGTCACGACAGACGCCTCCAACAAGGGTTGGGGGGCGCTGTGCGATGGCAGCCCGGCTTTCGGCCTCTGGTCGAAAACAGAGGAGGTGTTACACATCAACTGCCTGGAGATGTTGGCAGTGTGTTACGCCCTTCGCTCCTTTCTGCCAGACCTGAAGGGCCGTCATGTGTTGATCCGCTCGGACAACATGACCGTAGTGTCCTATATAAATCGTCAAGGGGGGCTCTCCTCCAGGCGCCTTTTCACCTTGACGAAGGACCTTCTGGAATGGGCTCAGCTCAACCTGGCATCGTTGAAAGCGATTCACGTGCCGGGCAGGCTGAACCAAGGTGCAGATATGCTGTCACGAAGCAATGTCCCCTCGGGAGAGTGGAGGCTTCACCCACAGACGGTTCAGAAAATCTGGGAGATCTTCGGCAGGGCAGAGGTCGACCTCTTCGCCTCAGAAGACAACTCTCATTGCCCAACATATTTTTCAAAGGACAAGGATGCATTGGCCCACGACTGGCCCAACCTCCTACTATATGCTTTTCCCCCGACAGCCCTCATTCCCCTGGTGCTCAGGCGAGTTCGGAAACAGAGGCACAAGCTCCTGCTGGTGGCCCCCCTTTGGAGGAACCAGCCGTGGCTTTCAGAAATGTACCAGCTGCTGCGTGCAGCCCCTTGGCCGATTCCCCTGAGACGGGACCTCCTCTCTCAGGCGAACGGGGCAATTTGGCACCCCCATCCCAGCCTATGGGCTCTACACCTCTGGTATCTGGACGGGGGTTTGTGAACCTTTCAGAGAAGGTTCTGCATACGATTTCCCTGGCTAGAGCTCCTTCTACAAGGCGCCTCTATGCCCTGAAGTGGTCTGTCTTTTCCACCTGGTGTACAAACCGTGGCGAAGACCCGGCCTCGTGCGACATATCTGCGATATTGTCTTTCCTTCAGGAGCTGTTGGATAGGGGCCGTTCTCCTTCCACGCTCAAGGTTTACGTGGCTGCTATAGCGGTATTTCACGCCCCAATAGCAGATCAATTAGTTGGCAGGAACAACCTGATTATCCAATTTTTGAAGGGATGCAGGAGGATGAATCCTTCCCGCCCCCATACTATTCCCACTTGGGACCTCTCAACGGTCTTGAGGGCCCTGAAGGGCCCTCCCTTCGAACCGTTAGCGAATGCAGAGCTTAAGCCCCTGACACTTAAGGCCGCCCTATTGCTCGCTTTAGTGTCCGTCAAGAGAGTGGGCGATTTGCAAGCACTTTCCATAAGTCCCTCTTGTCTTGAGTTTGGACCAGGTGACTCCAAGGTCATCCTAAAACCAAGACACGGATATGTGCCTAAGGTGCCCTCTACCCCGTTTAGGACACAAGTTATTACACTCTCTGCTCTCCCTCCGTCGGAAGGTGGTCAGGAGTTGAATCTGCTCTGCCCGGTCAGGGCATTGAGGATTTATATTGAGCGATCTGCCCCCTTTAGGCGGTCGGAACAGCTCTTTGTCTGCTTTGGTGGCCGCAATATAGGACATCCGGTCACAAAGCAAAGACTATCTAGATGGATAGTTGACGCTATTACGCTAGCCTACTCCTCTTTGGGCCTAGAATGTCCCGTCGGAGTGCGTGCCCATTCAACAAGAGGCGTGGCCTCTTCTTGGGCGTGGTCTAGCGGTGTTTCCATTGCAGAAATTTGTGCGGCGGCCGGCTGGGCCTCGCCGTCCACCTTCGCTAGGTTCTACAACCTTGAGGTCCCTGCCCTTCAGGCAGGGATCCTTCTGCATGAGTAACCATGGGAGCGACCTCAGCCAAGCTGCTGTCTTACTTGTTAATAGGGCCCCGCAGGTGTCTAGATAAGTGTTTGGTCGTTCTCTTTATGGCATGGCGTGTATGGAACAGTTCCCCATAGCGTCTAAGCGACGCAGTACGAGTGTAGTATCGAAAGGGAACGTACTCGGTTACTGTCGTAACCTCGGTTCCCTGAGATACGGGAACGAGTACTGCGTTGACGGCCATGCCATTTCGCTGCACGACCGGTCGTCGCTTCAGTCGGAGTAACCTGGTTTCCTATGGCGAGATGGCTGCTTATATAGCCATTGGCCCCGCCCCTTCTGGCGGGCTTCGGCGGGCTCATTCGCCATAGGCTCGTGCAGCACCGCTGCCGAGGCATTGGTTCGTTTCGTTTCTCTGCACGATCCAATGTCCGTGCAGTTTCACTGCGTTAATAAAAAAGGCTTCAGTCAAGGAGAAAAAGGACTTTTCCCCATAGCGTCTAAGCGACGCAGTACTCGTTCCCGTATCTCAGGGAACCGAGGTTACGACAGTAACCGAGTACGTTTTCCATTCTGCAACTGAAGACAAAGACAATAACTCAAATTCAATGCAAAACATTTACAATAACTATACATTAACACTGTTAAAACCAAAAATAGAAATCATGTGGCTAGGCCAATTTAAAATGAACTTTATAAAAAAAAAAAAAAACTTCTAATAGCCAAAATAGAAATTTTATACAGTTGGTTTGGGCCTGCTTTGCTGCATCTTGGCCAGAAAGGCTTGCCATCATTGATGGAACAATGATTTCTGAATTATACCACCAAATTCTAAATGAAAATGTAAGGACATCTGTCCAAAAATTTAATCTTAGAAGAAAGTGAGTCATGCAGCAAGACACCACTCAAGCACAAGCCACTATAATGATTATAATTTTTTGCCCAGCCGTTCGAGGGCCAAAAAACTACTATGTGCGACTATGAAAAAATATTTAGTAGCACCATATGCGACTCACCCGATTAGCATATTTGTGCTCAGGGGAGCTTCAAAGGTTTTTTTGCACGTACATACACAGAAATATCTAATGAATCCTTTCATAAACAAAGTGTAGAGACAGTGTAAATAAGTTTGTAAACTTTTAGGAAATCTGATGATGTTTGGCGTTATATTTTTGCAAAAATGTATAAAATTCTAAAATTTTCAACAAACAAACGTTCAAGCAGCACTGTATTTTAGGGTTGGGTATCGAAAAATCGATTCCAGAATCGGATACTTTGCGTAAAATTAAAATTTTAATTCCGCCTATCAATTCCTATGTGTGGATCTTTTCTTTTTTTTTTTTTTTATCGGTGAGGACCCAAACTAGCGATCTGCCAGGACCTTGCTCGCTAATCTAAAAATAAAATAATTAGCTGTGTCCGAAACCGCTCCCTATCCACTATATAGTGCACTATATCGGGTGTCAACCATTTTGTAGTGATGTCCGAATTCTGAGTGAACGACTTCATTCCCTACATTTGTTCACTACTTTTTACCCACAGTGCATTCTGATTTTCGAGTGTACAACCGTTTACATCTTTATTATTTCTGCTTTAATGTTTATTTCATGAATCATTCATATCAAAATATATTATATAGGCATTAACTCAGTTTAATATTTTACTAATTTTATGAGCTGGCGTCTTTGTTAATTTACAAAAAATGATTATAATTTGGTGGATATTATAAATGTTCGTTGGCAGCGTATTCATTCTGATGTAATATTAATGGTCGCCTGAGGGCGCTCTACCATCATTGGAACTCTCGTGAGAGTTTCAAGATACTACAAACAATAAATACATAAAATTATTAACATGTAATTAATGTATGTTTATTTTTGTTGACAGTGTTTTAATAGTAATGATTATGAACACATAAGCATTACAAAACAAATTAATACTATTAATAAAACCATAAAGCTGATGTGGTGGTATGTATAATTACAGTATAAAGTCATGTGAAGTGTTATTGCTATTAATATTATTTTCTAAAATAAGATACATGTAATATAAAAGTACATGTGAAAAAGATGTTTTTCGGAACAGCTCCAAGTGAAAGTGTAACGTTATACGTCACCGTCCGAATTCGTTCACTTCATTTTGTTCACTCCTTCTGATATAGTCCACTCAACGGCCATTCACTATATAGGGATTAGTGAATGAGTGAACGAGTGAGCGATTTCGGACACAGCTTTTGTAACCGACGATTACCTACACCTGACTTCACTGGAGCTATAACGTTACTCTATAAACTCTATAAATATTGGCCTAACGCTTTACTATTAGGGTCTCTGGTAACTAACGTCAGCTATACTGGGCTGCGTTTCCCAAAAGCATCGTTAGCTAACTATGGTCGTTAGTTCCATTGAACTCTATTGGTAACGACGGAACTTGCTTTTGGGAAACGCACTCCTGGCTAATCAAATCTATTCAACGGTATCGCCGACCTACAGGCGGGCTTAGCTAACATTACGTATTTAAACATGTGAGCATGAGAAGAGAGACTACATACGTTCACTTGTCACTGAGTTTAAGACGTTAACTTGGTTATCTTACACAGTAAACGACCTGTTGTTGCTGTTGTTCGCCATGGCTGAACTCGCTCGCTCCTCAGTCAGACTGGCGCCTGGCGGCTGCAGTGGCAGCAAAACGTAGTGGGCGTGGTCACTTCAATCGAGAGTGACCAATAGAAAAAGGCCTTTCATCCTGGTAGGTAGAGACCGCCCACTGAGATACAGCTTACTCGCAAGCAAAACTTTTTAACTCGCAAACAAAAAATTTAGACTCGCAAAAAAAGAAAGCAGAAAGGAGAGCAAAACTTGTGGTTTCGCGATGAAAAGTGTTTGAAGTGCGCAAAGAAAAATAAAGATTGTAAAGAAAAGTACATGCACTGCAAATACTTTTGTTATCAATTTCTTTATTTTTGAGATTTAAGAAGACTTTTTTTGCAAACTTTTATTTTTTAATTACAAAATACTTAGTTTTACTCTCAAACACAGTATTTTTGTTTGAATAATAAAGACACAAAAATAACCCCATACAGTACTAAACATGCTGCCGCTTGTTATCAAAGGGATAGTTCACCCAAAAATTATAATTATAATTCTGTCATTATTTACTCACTTCCATGTTTTCCCAAACCTGTATTATATTCTGAAGAATGTGGTTAACCAAACATTGGATGGTCCCCACTGATTTTAGTAATAGAAATGATCAAATAGACAACATTCAACAGAAAAAACTCATTCAGGGTTAAAACAACCTGAGAGTGAGTAAATGATGGTATTAAAATAAAACACTATGACAGAATCGACAGACAAATGACAGAATTTTTTTTTGGGGGGTGAACTATTCTTTTAATTGTTATTAAAAAAGAAAAAAAAACAAAGAGAAAAAACACTCACTGCTCTTCACTCAAGAACTTTAATACAGTTGCTTTAATAAGAATCGGTGTACAACTGATGTGTATATATAGTATATAGTGTTTCACTTTTTATATTTGTTAATTCAATTTCTTGAATGCTACTGCTAAATACACCTACTGTACCTGAAAAATAAAGCACTGTTTGTATTCTTTGTTTTTACCTTTTAATAACAAAGATAAAATAATAACAAAGATTTTTTTATCTCTGCTCACTTTGGCCTAAATATCTGCTGTTTTTATTATTATTATTATTATTACAATTTGCATAATAGTAAAACCAACATGACAAAGAATCGTGATAAAATCGTGAACCGTGATATTTCTGAAAAAAAAAATCGTGATATGATATTTTTGCCATATCGCCCACCCCTAATATATATATATATATATATATATGTGTGTGTGTGTGTGTGTGTGTGTGTGTGTACACTACCGTTCAAAAGTTTGGTACATTTTTATTGTTTCTTTTTTTTTTTTTTTTAAAGAAATTAATACTTTTATTCACCATGGATGTATTAAGTTAATAATTAAAAGTTTATTAAAAGTTAATAATAAATAATTTACATTGTTATAAAATATTTATATTTTGAGTAAACACTGTACTTTTTAAACTTGTTATTCATGAAAGAATCCTGAAAAAAAAAAAATTACAGGTTCCAAAAAATATTTGTCAGCACAACTGTTGATATTATCCAACACTGATCATTCTAATAATAAATCTGCATATTAGAATGATTTCTGAAGGATCATGTGACACTTAAGACTGGAGTAACAGCTGATAAAAATTCAGCTTTTCATCACAGGAATAAATTCTATTTTAAAGTATGTTAAAATAAAAAAACATTATTTTATATTGTAAAAACATTTTGAATTAAAGCTGCAAGCAGCGATGAAAGGGCCCTCGCACCCGGGCTCACCGCCGATCGGTGTCGAATGTTGGGCACTATGCTTTTCACATAGTAAATTTAGGAGGAATATATCAATGTCATTTATATGTGCCAAACTTCCTGCTGCCAGTTGGTGGCACTATGCCTATAACTGAATATTGGCATGTAGATGTGTTCAGGCCAGCACTTTTGTCAAATATATGAAGTTTGGTGCAGATTGAACACAGTATGCTTGAGCTAGTGTAAGACATTACATATCTTGTTGCCAACAGGTGGCGCTATGATTATAGCTATGATTATATCTGAATATTGGTCTTTAGGTGTCTTCAGGCCAGTACTCTTACCAAACATGTGAAGTTTGGTGCAGATCAGACATTGCATGTTTAAGTTAGTGTAAAATAAGTCATTTCCTGTTGCCAACAGGTGGCGCTATAATAATAACTGAATATTGGCCTCTAGATGTGTTCAGGCCAGGACTCTTATAGAACATGTGAAGTTTGGGGGAGATCGGACTTCGTATGGCTGAGTTATAACAGATTCTATTCCCATGGCGAAACATCGAACTTTGTCAGGCCGCCACAGACACGCCCTGTAACGAAAACTCAAGATCTTCACAATTTAACATTGCAAAGGCCTTTAGAGTAGACCGACCAAATTTGGTGTTGATCTGAATAAATCTCTAGGAGGAGTTCATTACAGAGTACAACATGTCACTTCCTGTTGTCAGTAGGTGGCGCTATGATTAAAAGTGAATATGAGCATGGGCATGTGTTCAGGACCGGACTCTTATCAATCATGTGAAGTTTGGTGCAGATCAGACATTGTATGGCTGAGTTATAACAACTTCCTTTTTCATGGCGAATCATCGAAATTTGACAGGCCGCCACGGACACGCCCTCCAACGAAAACTCTAGATCTTCGCAATTTAACGTCACAAAGGGCTTTAGATTAGACTGACCAAATTTGGTGTTGATCCGAATAAATCTCTGGGAGGAGTTCGTTCAAGTATGACACCTGGAAATGGCAAAAATTACACAAAATTTGCTGGGAAAAATTAAAATAACTTACTTCCTGTTGGGATTTGGATTTCGTACCTGGAGACTTTTTTGTAGGTATTGGTGTGTTGCATGCGTGTGCCGATTTTCATACATGTACGTAAAACGTAGCTCGAGGCGCACTCCGCTGAAAGTGTATAGGTGGCGCTGTCGAGCCAATTTACCACACCCACTTCTGAGATCCATATCAAACGTAAATTTTCGCCAGTTCTGAGGCGTGTGCAAAGTTTCGTGAGTTTTCGGGCATGTTTAGGCCCTCAAAAATGCGATTCATTTTGGAGAATAATATTAATAATAATAATAATAATAATAAACGGAGCAATTCCAATAGGGTCCTCACACCATCGGTGCTCGGGCCCTAATTACTGTTATTTTTTCTATATTTTTAACCAAATAAATGCAGCCTTGATGAGCATAAGAGACTTCTTTAAAGACTATTACAAGTCTTACTGACCCCAAACTTTTGAACGGTAGTGTTTGTGTGTGTGTGTGTGTGTGTGTGTATATTAGAGCTGACAAACAATTAATCATGATTAATACAAAATACAAAATAAAAGTGTGAGATTGCCTAATATATGTGTGTGTACTGTAATAATTGTGTATATATAAATACAAACATATTCATGTATATATTTAAGAAATATGTACAGGTATATGTATTTGTTATAATTTTTATATAATTTCTATTATATATGTACAAAAATATTTTGTACATAAATAATTTAACTATTTATCTGAAATATATACATTTATTTGTGTGTATTTATATATGCATAATAATTACACAGAGTACACACACAGGCAAACTCTTTTTTTTTTTTTTTTTTGGTATGTGATTAATCGTGATCAATCATTTGACAGCCCCTATATATTTATACAACAGTTCGCTCAGGTTCCCAATTCTGATTGACTGAGAGCCTTTTCCAGCCATCAGTATCATCAGGAATGTCAATCTACAAATTGTATCACTGACACAGTTTTACTCAAGGGCGCAGGAGCAAAGCCACTATATTTTCACAAATACTTCTAAGTATTCTTTTAATGAAATTTATTTATTTAAATGTAGGTAAAATACTCTTATACTCTTGCCACACTTGTGCCGTCAAACTGTTGTATAAACCCAATATTGGTCCTGTAGTTGAGAGAGATGGCTCTATATAAGCAAGTGCTGGTCAAGTGCTGGTTTTGTTTTTATTAAGCTATCACACCTTGCATTTAGATTCTCATTAATGCCTACCTCCCATATTACACAGGCAGTGTTGCATTGTAGCAATACATATAACTGTCAGGGAATGCATAAGTTGATAGAATTTATACTTAAAATGACTTTTAATATGACTTTGGCTATAGTTGTCTGCCAATTGTCTACATATAAATGCAATATCATACTCTATATATAAAACGGCACCTTTGGATTGTTGCATTCATCCTCTCCACGAGGCCGTTGGTCTGTGGGTGGTATGGTGCGCACAGTGAGTGCTTGATATGAAGATGTTTGCACACATGTTTGTTGAGCTAAAATTGTAAAAGAAATGGATTGATATTTAGAGGCATAATCATAAGAACTGAATCTACAACAATTATGTAATCTGGAAATTATATGGACAGGGACGAGAATTTTTGAGAATATGTAACACTTTCATCACCATTCAAATAAGAAGACAGACAACTATTCAAAAAATGAAGCCTTGTTCTATGGAAGTTCTTTACACACAACTTACCTCATTGACGAACTCCTTCCCCTGGTCAGTTAAGACCCTCTTAGGGGCCTCAAATTGGTGCACAAATTTGATTAAGCACTCAGTGACCTCTCTGGCAGATTTGGACCTCAAAGGATAAGCCTGTGGCCACTTCGTGAGGTAATCGATAATCACGCATATGTATTGATTACCGTCCCCACTCAGTGACAGCTTCCCAATGAGGTCCATGCCCAACAGCTCAAATGGCTGTTTAACCTAGAGGGGAAAAAAAAAGTTAATGCTTTTTCTTCTTGTTTTCTGTTTCCCTGTTGTTGTTTTTCCTCCTGATTCATTGGTTTCTTGTATCATAGTTATGGTTATCAGGCATGAGTTTTGATTTGTTTCTCATTTAGTGTGAATATATATTGCTCTCAGTTTGTTACATTTATCCATTCTGGTTGCAACATCTTTTTTATTAAATAATTCATACCTCAACAGGTCTGTAGTCAGTCCCCTGTTTTAGGGAGGACCTACTGGTAAGTGTTATAAGTCATAAGTGTTATGCTCACAGAAATTGTGGTTTGTTAATAATTTCAAAATCTTATTAAGAGCTTATATAAAGTGGTCACAAAGAAATATTTTGTGTAAATTGACATGAAAACATTTCCATTGAATCAACACATATGTAACTTAGTACCCATTGGTTAATGTCCTGTGACATGCCAGGCCAGTAAAATCTTCATGAGATCGCGTCCCTGGTTTTATTTTGACCAGAGTGTGCCTCGATGCTACTGCTGTGAAAGTCCATGAATATAATGTTTGCCTCATCATTTCCACAGACCACCTTCGTTTTTATTTCCTTTTTGGTGTTTTTGCACTGAATATAGTACAATTTGCCATCTATGGAAAAAGAGAGAATTGTCAATATGATATGTTGTAAACAAAATATAATGTGTTTTAATATATTGTATGTAAATTCTGTTTTATTATGCTTTTGGTTTTTTAAATTCACCAAATAATGTATGCTTTTTTTATAGCTTTATGCAGATAAATTGGTTTTGACAGATAAATAGAATATTAAATGTTAAAATGATCACTCACACCATTTACATCACCAAACTTTTGCATTCTTATTTTATGATGCTTTTCCAGTCTTTCACCGCAGCCTCTTTCAGTTGTTGTTTGTTTTGGGGGTTACTCCCTTCAGTTGCAAAATGCATGCTCTCTAACAGGGGTGGCAAACGTCGTTTGGAAATGCCCTAGAAAAGTAGGGTTTTGGACAATATTGGCATGAATTATTTTTAATTTGTGATAATTTTGCACTGATAAGGGACAACACTAACTACGAAAACATATTTCATTACATAAACAGTTTATACATAGAAAAAAAAAATTTTGATTCATCAAAATATCCACCGTTAGCAGCTATTACAACTCTGCATAATCTGGGCCTAAATTCATTGTATTGTCAACTTAATTGGCAATCAATTGTTGAAGCTATTAAGGTGTGCTGACCCAAAAATCTTTGAAAAACCTTGGCCAAGTTTAAACCAGTGACCAGGCATCACAGCTGGCAAAGGAGCATGTCTGACTTTGACATGTATATATTGTCATTATTATGTAATCAAAATGAAAATTATTATTGGTGGTCTTGTGAAAATGGTGACTCAGTGATAATGTCAAGTTACTTTATTGTATTTGCACCAAAAAATGATAAGGATTTATGCTGATATCGTCCAAAACCACACTTTGCCAGGGGTGTTTCCAAACTTTTGGAGGGCAGTGTACATATATATATATATATATATGTGTGTGTGTGTATGTGTCAGGCTTGTGCACAATTCAGAATTTCAGAATTGGCCGCCATTCAATTCATGAGTTGGAATTTGAATTGAATTGACTCCGCCCCACAGGAAGTTGAATTTGAATTGGAGTTGGAATGACAGGAAGTGGAATTAAATTCATGGCAATTCAAAGACATTCCATACAGTCATACAACAGAAAGAATGTGTTGAATCTCACAAACAATTACATTAATTTTGTAATTTAATAGCATAATTTCATTACACATAACTAGTCACTCCTCAACCCTGCATACATTTTGTTCCAACATATAGATAATGATCAAATTCTTGAAATAAATTACTCCCTCAATGTTTGATTAGTTTTGTTCAAAATGTTATTTTCATTTCAAAGTAATCAAATAACACAAAGTCATTGTAAATGCAGTTGTCATTTATAGAATATGTAATGAAATCATATTTGACATACATTGTAAAGCTTCATTGTTAAACACTTCACCTATGTATATGAATTTCTTTGAATTTGTATTAAATTGCAATTCTGCTTCCTTTAATTCAAATTAGAATTAGGAGTCATTCTCAATTCAGTTCTGAATTGCGCACAAGGCTGGTATGTATGTGTACATATATGTATATGTATATGTGTATATATATATATATATATATATATGAATTGGGTTAAAATCCAGTTGGGTTAAAAGTAGAACTTTTTTTTTTTTAAATACATTGTTTTCAAATACACATTTTGTTTAAATATGCAAATAATACATTTTTAACAAATATATTTTGAAATGTAAAACAGTTTTAGTAAGTACAATAAATTCATACTGCAAATGTTTACAAAATAAGTTTACAAGAATGTGTAAATATATTACATTCAAAACACACAAATATGCACATACAACTGACAGTTTTTCAAGATGTACACTGAATTCAAAACCAACAAATGTGACTCTGGTCCAGAAAACCAGTCATAAGGGTCATTTAAAAAAAAAAAAAAGGGTGCAAAAAAATCTACATATTGAGAAAATCACTTTTAAAGTTGTCCAAATTAAGTTATTAGCAATACATAGTACTAGGCCTGTCAGTTGATTAAACTTTTTAATCTAATTAATTACCTTATGTTTCGATTAAGTAATCACAAATTAATCGCACATCAAATTTGGCTGAAATTACTCCCAAAATATAATTTAAAGTCATTGTTGTGTAAAGCATCAAACAAACATCACAAAAAGTAGCTTCAGCAAGAAATAATTTAATAAAATGATTAAAAATTGAATTTATTACATTAACATTTAGGCTGCAATGGCCGAACAAAAGCTATGGGAAATAAGATAATTTGATAAACATCTCAGTATTTTTTGTTCATATGATGTAAGTCATGGTAACCAAAACAGCTTTGTTACCAACAGTCTTCAACATACCTTTTTTCATGTTCCACAAAAAAAGGTTTAAAACGACATGAGGGTGAGTAAATGATGACAGAATTAATTTGTTTAATTTTTAATTAATTTTTACTTTTTTTTTTTTGGTTGAACTATCCCTTTTATGTTCTTCTTCTTCTTCTTCTTCTTCTTCTTCTTCCTATTATTATTATTTTGCATTGTTTTGGCAGCAGGTGGCGGTAAATCTCTTTGATTCGTTCAAATGGCTGATTCATTCAGGAATGAAGTAAATGGCTCTCTGAATCATTGGTTCACGAGTTTGTTCACACGGATTAATTTAGAATCTAGACCCACAACAATTCTGCTGTGGCTTCAAAGGTAATATGTTCTCTGCAAAATTGAGCAAAAGCACATAATATAGTGTTTAAAATATAACACAATAACAATATCTTATTTACTGAACTGTTGCGATTATTTACTGAATCAGTGTCATGTTGCTCCTGCTGCACATGTGATATCCTGTGATAATGTAATATATATAAATATGGGACAAAACACATGTAGGGGCATTTTTTACACCAATATCTTGCATTTTAGGGCATAACTGCATTTGTGGAGTTGTTGCCCTGCATCATATGTGTCAACAGTAAACTAGATTAAATACAGTGTAGTAATAAGAAGACGTAAAGGTCTGGGGGCGGGGCCAGTGCGTTAACAGCGTTAAAATATTTTAATCGCGTTATTTACAAGTAACTAATTAATTGAGTTAACGTGTTAAACTGACAGCCCTACATATTACTAATCAGAAATTAAGTTTTGATATACTTATGGTAGGAAATTTAGAAACTATCTTCATGGATCATGATCTTAATATCCTAATGATTTTTGGCATGAAAGAAAAATGGATAATTTTTATTTATATCAACACATACACAAATGTGCACAAATAAAACAAACATAACATACAAACCTTTATCAATAAAACAAAAATAAAAAAATCATAAACACAAGTAATAATAATAAAACAAAGCAAATCCGTTGGCTGCTGGATGATCAGTAACAGTTTTTACTGATCACTAAATACAAAGTTTCTAAGTAAGAGATAATGTGTTGAAGAAACTCTTGGAATATTAAAGACTGTGTGCTGCAAATGTGTGCAGAGGGCTTTGGGTAGTTGAAGTCATACATGTAGAAATGTTTGAAACACAGATCCACTGCTTGTAGTAAGGTCTTCTGTTCCACTGCTTCACTGTTGAAAATGCTAAAAACCTGGGAGGAGTTCTTGGAATTAGTGCAGCAATGCTGGTATCATTCAGTAACGTAAAACTTCCTTCATTCACTCCTTTCTCTGTGATAAGATGAAGCAGAAGAAGAATCATTTTACAGATAAACTAGTAAACTTTTTAAATAATTGTTGGAAAACCTACACTACTAATCAATTTTTTGAACAGTAAGATTTTAAATGTTCATTTATTTGCTCCAAAATACAGTAAAAGCAGTAATATTGTAAAACTATTTTAAGTAACTGCTTTCTATTTGAATACATTTTAAAATGTAATTGTCCAGTGTTTTTAAAGCTGAATTTTCAGTATCATTACTCCAGTTTTCAGTGTCACATGATCCTTCAGAAATCATTCTAATATTCTGATTTTCGACTCAAAAAACATTTATTATTATTACTGAAAACACCTGAGAAGAATTTCAGTAATCTCTGGTGAATAGAATGTTCAGAAGAACTTTATTTAAAATTATCCGATCTGACTAGAGTAATGAAAATTCAGTTTTGATCACAGAAATAAATTACATTTTAAAATATATTCAAATAGAAAGCAGTTATTTTAAATGCAAAAACTTTTGACTGGTAGTGTTTATGGAACACTAATATAAATAGTTTACTTACCTTGAAATGTTTCAGTTATTTGGCATGTGGATGTTTAATGTATGAGATTCCACTGTTGTAGTTTTTCCTTCACTGAAGAGCCCAATGTCTAAAAATAAGTATAAACACATTTAGTACACATTTAAAAAACATGCAAATCTGTCATAGCTTTATAAGAGAAATGTCTGTAAGTAGAGGCTATTCTAATATATGCATAACAGTATTTAATATAAATAAAAACAGTTTTTGTGTTATTACAATTAGTGCTTAGCACTTTCCAAACAACTGACGCATGCCCTGTTTTGACCAGCAGGCGTCGCCGTTGTGTCACGAATGATTGGAAGCAGTGAATTATGTTGAATGAATCCGTTTAATTGATTCGAAACTTTGAAAAGCTTCGTTGCTCCCATCACATCTTTCTTTTGGGAAAATTGGAATCTTTTTAGACCTTTCAAACAGAGAATTACAGAATTTGAGTGTCTCTCTCTGAGCTGCCGCTGAGCTAACCTTACATACTGGACTGAAGTTGAAAGGTCCGTGTGGCGCGGTTCAAATGAACACCAATGTCTCATTTAGCATTAGCCATTTCCCATATAAAGTTAAATGTGATAATCATTAGTGCGAACAAACAACTGTAGTCACAATACGTCTGGAACCCTCCATCAACTGTAAAATAATACTAAACTGTAGTAATAGTAGACAGTGATTGCAGTAACATAAGTAGTCCTATATACACATTTCACCATACATTATTTACGTTAGGTTACTGTAATACATCTCTAAACAGTTTCACTACTTTCTGCTAATTTTTATTTACTTTATTACTGCTAGCGACCTAACTGGGACAGTTAACGTAACATTGAGTTATTCATTTACAATCGTGCTCATTCTCCGCAGTAACTTTACACTTTCCCAAAATCAAACCATTCATGGAAACAACAGAAACGGTATCTTACCGTATCGATACTCAGTCGAACAATAATCCATCTTCTCATGCTCTAAAGCCCGTTTATCATCGTCGCAGGCAGGTTAGATTATTCAGATGACAATTCTTCGCATCTGCTCATTCAGCATCGTCCATTGTTTGCTCCATCACATGCAGAAACACGAGCCGAAGCTCACAAAGCTAACAAACTATTCACAAATTCACAAACCACTGGCTTATCTTAATAACGCGAATAATTATTTTCTTGTGTTAAAGGTAATGAAACCCCGGACTATTTTTTTCATAGATGACAATGTTAGCATCTGTTCATTTTAATTGTTGTAGAAAACTGGTTAATTTTGAGCTATTTTTATCTTCTGGGGTTAAAATCTACATTGTGCTGACGTCACAGTTTGTGACGCGGCAACAGACTATAGTACATCGATGACGCGCTGGTGTCTCATAATTATTCATGAGGCTGATTTTATCCTATGAGAAGATGCTTTGCCTGATTATTCACGACAGCCTGTGTTGATTTGCTATGACAGACACTTCAGGCTGTGAGATTGCATATATTAACTGAGAGAAACATTCATAGATGAGAGAGATTGTAAGAGTTCGGCACAAATGCGATTCATTCATATAACCTTAGTGAGTGTAATAGCGGTTTATTACAGCTCCTTGACTCAACCCAGCTAAAGGATTATAAATGCCGCAAAATGAGCCTTAAAAGTTAACAGAGGTGCAACAGCGCATTCATATATATATATGTTTTCGATGCAGAGTGCTGTGTTGCCTGTTAACTCAAGGGGAGTGAAATGAAATGGTCTAAACAGTCTGAAACTGAAGTTCACCCTCTCCCCTCTTCCCCCTCCACTCCGCAGTGCACCATGCCCACTTTTGCAGCATTTTTCAAACCGGTGAGAACTAACTAGTGCTGAAACAGGGGGGTTTCATGGTGGTTCTTTCAATCACTATTAGTTCAAAGGTTTATTGTAGCACTGCTGTGAAGAATCATTTCTGGATTCTTTAAAAAAAACAGTAAATAGATTGTTCTCTAAAGAACCATAGAGTAAAAGGAAAGCAATATAAGAAATATATAAAAAGAAAGCAAAACACAACTCAAATGTATGGTTGCTCAGAAGCAAAACACATACAGTTTGCATTTGAGGATCGTCAGATCCTTCAGGTTGAACAATAAATATAAATATTTTCGATTGCATCCTATATTTAATCAGCTTTGTTGGAAAAAATGCATTAAAAAATTACTTTAAATGACATTTGTATACTTGATGGGAAATTTATGCAGCACCTTAAACATTTTAAAGTAAAATTAACAGTTTTACTTCAAGATCTGTGGTAGCACAATTCCATTGGTGCTGGTGCATTTCCATCCTTTGACCTACAAAAAAAAAAAGTTATAACAAGTCAGGGTAAAAAATCAAGGGTGTGTAATTTTAAGAGGTGTCATTAAATTATACCCGGCCTGGATAACCCATCCTGTTGAAGGTACAATCAAATGCTTCTGAGCACACATCCTCCATGACATGATGTGATAATACAATAAATTGAGTCTGTGACCTTGTTAACCTGTGCTGGTCGGGGGGGTGTAGAATGTCTTTTAAAAAAGGCATAACATATAGTCTTCATAACATAAGCTTAATGTAAATGAATGAATGAATAAATTAATGAACCAAAAAAAAAATTCTAATAAGTGCATACATACATCTAAATCTAAAACAATTTAAAAAAAAAAGTGGGGTTTTTTTTGTTTGTTTACATTTTTTAACAATTGTCACTGCTGTAATTTGGTAATTTTATTTTATTTTTTGATGTAATTACATGTGCCACTCAAAATGTGTTACACTGCAAATGTTTATTTGCGTATATATGAATATATATGCGAGACACTAATGCGATTAGCTATTATTATTCTTTATGACATTCATATGCACGTTCAATGGGCTGAGTAACATATTAATGCAGCAGGATAGTCAGTGCTATGTGAATTTAACAGCTTTATTCACGGACAGTTCACTATAGATTTCACGGTTCACGGTTTGCATCAATTTTACACATGAATTAAAATTCGGCTTATTAATTTAAATGTTGACAGATCTTCCATGTAGAGCTTGCTTTGTGGAACATCGGCTTGCTTTGAAATATATTTGATGATTGCACCTGATGCACCTGCACCCGCTCCATCTCCCACACACACCTCAGTAATTTTAATCAGTATATAATAACGAAAACAATACCTTACAAATAAAAAGAAGCAGGTTTTTACGATCAGAAATTTCTTAAACCAGTGAACCTCTGTAAACTTTTCCAAGGAGTAAACAAATGCGTACAAATAGTTCACCCTTGGTCAGTGATTGTTCCTCTTCAGACGCTGCACTGTCCATTACAATCAACGGGCAAACACTCGGCTTCTCCCCCAAAATGCTGTTGAGTTCTTCATAGAATGGACAAGTAATTCTTCCAGTGCCACTTCTATTATTTGCGTCTTTTTTTTCTTTATATTTTGTTTTGAGGTTTTTAATTTTTCTTGGCACTGAAACCACGAACGATTGAAACCTCTCTCTCCCATTTTACGCGCAATTTTTTCATAGATGGATTTGTTTCTGTATGTCCCTTCCAGACTGGCCTGCACTGATGCATCCCCCCAAACGGAAAGAAGTAAAGAAACCTCTTCATTTGACCACGGAGATGTCTCCATTTTTTTATATTTTTATGTGGGACCTGCACATCAGCAACACACCTCAGTTACGTTTCCATGGCGACGTCTGACGCATTTGCAGTGACAGTTACGTAAAGTTATGTTATTTCCATGCTTTGCTTACAAATCGGATTTGGGTTAACAGTCTGAACAAGGCTTAAGGGACTGCCCTTTCTTTCCGAAGAAAAGAGAGAGGAAGCATACAAAACAGTGATTTTTGAAGCTTTATAATTGCAAGAGGTAACTCTTATTTATTATAAATATCTGTGATATTAAATAAAGTTTTAACATATAATATTAAAGCAGTTGCAACAGTGCAATATTACAAGGCTTTGTTGTGTAATTTTATGTCAGTCTTAAATGATTAAATAACTTATTAAATAAATCTCTGGAGGGCCGGTGTCCTACAGAGTTTAGCTCTAACCTTAATCAAACACACCTGAACCAGCTAATCTAGGTCTTAATTGGTATATTTGAAACTTCCAGGCAGGTGTGTTGAGGGAAGTTGGAGCTAAACTCTGCAGGACACCGGCCCTCCAGGATCAAGTTTGGTGACGCCTGCTCTAAATCAGTCAACGTGTACATAATGTATTATATTGCACTGTGGATTGCATGACCTCAATTATTTAACTGAATAGTTATGTTTGACTTACAGTGTGTTTTTTTTCTCCTTTTGTGATTGATTAAAAGCAAGAAGATGGGGCAAAAAGCAGGAAAATCCAGAAGACAGAAGCCAACAGCTCAGAGAGCCCACAGCCTGAAGTCACAGAGAATCAGGATGACCGTCCTTCTACTTCAACAGGAAGAGCTTCATCTTTGCTTCATAGTCTGTTGGGACAGACCTACTCTGATGCTTCAGTTACACCACATCATCATCATTCAGCCCGTGTCATAGCTGTAGAGGAGATGACCAGATATCAGAGTACCCCACCACTCTTTCTATCTGAGGACCCCCTTAACTGGTGGCATGTAAGCAAGATGTCCTTTCCTTTGCTCTCCAAAATGGCAAAGAGGTATTTATGCATTCCTGCAACCAGTGTCTCTGCTGTTCCTTTACAAAAACTTGAACTTGGAAATATAATTACAATAGATAAACTATGGTAGAGATGTTGGATATTACCAAGATGATCATATTGCCCCAATTTTAAAGTCTCTGCACTGGCTACCTATTAGGTTCCGCATCAGCTACAAAATAGTACTAGAAGGCCCTTAACGGTTTAGCTCCTGCGTACCTAACTAGTCTTCTACCACGCTACAATCCATCACGCTCCCTAAGGTTGCAAAACTCTGGACTGTTGGTAGTACCTAGGATAGCAAAGTCCACTAAAGGAGGTAGAGCTTTTTCACATTTGGCACCCAAACTCTGGAACAGCCTTCTGGATAACGTTCGGGGTTCAGACACACTCTCTCTGTTTAAATCTAGATTAAAGATCTTTGCTTGCTTTGAACAGTAGCTACGCTAATTATGTTCCTATTTGTTCTCTGTTTCTGCCATGGGATTGACATCCCATGGTAACTAGGAATTCACAAGCTCCAGTGTGGATCCAGAACACTTAAGAAAAGATGATGCCAACCCCACAGAGGACTTCAGATGATGCCAACCCTGAAAACATACAGCACTACTGAATTCTGCTATTAATTTATGGTGTTCTTTGTCTGATTACATCAATAATTGATCTTTACCACACATCTCTGCCATATGTACATCAACTTGACATAGTCAATGCTAGTAAGCTACTTCTACATATATTGTAAAAACGTTGCTTTGCAACGATATGTATCGTGAAAAGCGCTATTCAAATAAATTTGAATTGAATTTGAATTGAATATTTAAGTTCTTATTTAATTTGTATCCCGATATTTTTTCTGCATATGTTTGAAAAATAATTAATTGCAGCTCTGAAGATAATTGTAAAGTTTCTAAACTAAACTAAACCAAGACATTCCTTCCTTTGTTAAAAGGTTCTAAACAAACTGAAAAAATTGTAGTACTCATTTGTGGATTGAGAACTGTTTGTTCTTTACAATTGTTTTTAGTAAGTGTATGGCCTGTCAATGTTAAATTCAGAGCTTGTTCACCCTAAATATAACTTTGTTAAAATAAAAGCTATAAAAGTAATCTTCATTGTCATTTTTAAGATGGGAATACTGTCAGAGGTTCTAACTATAAACAAAAAGCACAAAAACTCTTTGATTTATTTAGAATGTAAATTTAGCATATTTGCAAAAAAAAAAAAAAATGTATATGAAGAATCGTTTTGGAATCGGATCGTGAGTCCGAGAATTGGAATCGGATCGTATTGCGAAGTACCTAAAGATACCCACCCTTATTGTTGATGCTTTATTTTCGTCAATTTAGCCACTGTATTGAATAAATACCTGGGGTTATGTTTGTTTTCTTCTAAAAGAGACAAAAAGTAATCAGATCCAGCAGATTTTAATGTATGTAGTCTATATATCTGTGTCTTCAAAGTTTAATTCTGACAAAGAGAAAGAGAATATCTTTTTGACCATATAGAAAATGGTGAGTTGTTTCACAAATTGTGTTAGAAAACTGTAAAAACTGTAAAAATTTAATTTCAGTCAAAACAAAGAGTTTGAGAAAAGCACAGATACACATCATGACTGATCTTACTGATTTTAATATAAGCATTACACACATTTATTCTCATGCTATTTCACTGAAAGTTCAGCTGCATTAATGTCATGAAGAGAAAAGAAAAGACTATAACATCTCACCGTTACTGATTTTTCATGCAGCTGAAAGCATTACAGGTAGAATCTCTCTACAAATCTATTCCGATTCATCAACACAGTTTAACTGATGATCTATAATAAACAGTAAACCCAGGATAGAGCGGCTGAGTGAATGTGGTCTGGACTGTGTGGATGAGGCTCATTGTGTCAGAGACGCTGTAGAAGGACAGAGTTCCTGCACTGTGATCCACAAACACTCCTATTCTACTGCTGATGGGCGTCAAAGGGAGAACAGTCACTGTGTTATTGTGTCTCAGTGAGTAATTAAAGCGAGAGCAGATCAAACTCCAGGACTGATCATTGCATCCAAACACACACTTATCACCCCGTCCCTTTCTGCTGACGCTCATATATGACACTGATATACACACATCTCCACTCCACTCAATCTCCCAGTAACAGCGTCCACACACACTCTCTCTACACAACACCTGATACACAAGATCAAATCTGTCTGGATGATCAGGATACGACTGGACTGTGCCAGTGGCAGTAATCACTCTGTTCCTCTCAGACAGACGAAGGTGTTTATTCACTGTGTTCAGATCCAGAGTGAGCTGATGGGAATCTGATGGAGATAAAACACATCAAATTATTATGAAAATCACTGAATGAAAATTTTATGTAGTTACATTTTTCATGTTCAGTCTATCATCAGTGTCTCAGCACAGCTGACCAGACATTCTGTGCAAATAATCATCTACATCAGTGGTTTTTCAAACCCTGGGTCATGACGCTTAGGTTGGTCACCAGGATGATTTGATGAAATAGTATGCATGTAAGTAACAAAGTTCAAGATTTAGGGAGGAAAAAAGCGCAAACCAGCCAACTTTAACCCTCTGGGGTCGAAAAACGTGCTGGCACAGTTTGTTGCAGTTTTACTTTTATTTGTGTACATGTCACGGGCAGTAACAGAGAGAGAACCCAAATGCAGGTGAAAGTTATTCGAAAAAGCGAACTCAGCAAAAAACAGCTCAAAATAGTCACAGAATAGCAGGATCCTCAGCCTATTAACAATCACAAAATGGCAGGAGAAACTTGGAGGCAAAACCACAGGTGCAGGCTGCTACTGAAATCAGGACAGGCAGAGTTCAAAACTAGTTGGGCAGTCAGTACTAGAAAATGAGGGAAGTAGACCAGGCCATTGCAACCCTTACAGAGGCAGAGGTAACCAGATGAAATCTCCAGGAACAACAGGTGTACAGGCTTGGTGTCACGAACGCGGTCTCTGTGGCTCCCTCTGTCCTGCGCCAGCGGGAACCTTCGCCCGAATTCTGACTACATTACCCACAATCCCGTGCCTGGGGACTCACGCTACCAGTTCCGGGTCTCTCTGTTCACTTCCCCCTTGGCGGCCATTTCAGCGTGGCTCGCCGGCTCGCTCGTTGCGAAGTTTTGCCGGCTATGTCCCCAACTCTGAGTGTTTTTCTATCGGACTGCTTTACTGTTGCCAACCGGACTGTCTTTATCGTGTGTGAACTCTTGCTGCCTGCCCTTTATCGACCCACGCTATTCCCACGGATTATTGCCTTTGATCGCCGCCTGCCCCGACCCTTTGCATGGACTTATACTACTCTTTTGGTTTTGCCTTCACCACGATTGTTTGCCGTTGTTGACCACAGCCTGTTTAAACTGTCCGATTTAAATAAACTGTTGCAAATGGATCCAACGTCTCATGACCCCTCTGTAGCCTCGTCACACTTGGAAGGCCAGAGTCAGGTAGGAGGAAGATCCAAATGAAAATCCAAAATATACAGGTCTAAAGACGAAACCTCAGTATCCCAGGCTAGCCAGAAGCTCAAATGGTATAGATGAAGCCTGGCAAGGGGTTGACAGAGAAGGAGGACAGGACAGGCATAGAATCCTGGAGCCAACAGGAAAAAAAACCAAACTGGACAAACTGACAAGAGAAAAAAACAACTTAATGCTGAGCGCTCAAGAGCAAACAACAATCTGGCACAGAACAAAAGGAATAAGTAGTGCAAGCAATGAGCAGGATAACAAACAATGACAGCTTGGCTGCATCTTGACTGCAAGAAGACGCACTGTAAGGAGTAAGATAACTTCCTTTATCCGCTGGTTTAATTATAATGTCCCTCCTGTGGGACAATTCCTGCAGCGCTTGTACTTCTGCTGTTGTTAAATTAGGGGCTGGTTCTTGTATTCCTGCAGCCACTTCTTGAACATCATCCACAGTCTTGGTGAAAAAAATCCCAAATTTCTCCTGGTAAATCCTGTGGCGGATGGATCCAATTCAACCTTGAACAAAAACACTTTGCTGGAGTCAAATCTGAGCTTGGCCCAAAGAAAACTGCCCTCTGCAACACAGACATCTTTTCAAAAGTCTTAACTGAATCATAAGGGATAAAGGATAATCCTTCGTCCAAAACTGAAAACTGTGCAGGGGATAACTCCAATAACCTTGACACATTAACAACTGTTCCCTTCCGTAATGGGCCCTTTTCTATGGGCTCTTTCATTTTAAGTTTAAATGTCCAGTGTTCACATACTGCTTGTGCCATTTGTATCTACCCAGTGAAGCTTGTCCACCTCAGTTTGGAAAAATTCCCTAGGTAAAAGTGGAATGCTGTGGGCTGCTTCCTCATTAAAGCTGTTTAACATCTTCAGGTTGTCCACCTGCCGCCATGGTAACCCCTTATGATAATTGACTTTTGAAACCTCCGTGAAGTTGGCACCCCATAAAAAGAAATAATGACCAAAACAATGCCATTCGTTTGTGCTACATTTGTGCCGCAAAAATTAACGTTTGTGCTGGTTTGTTGTTTAAGATATTAAACATTATTTTTTTGACCGTGTGACGTCACTTTCCACCCCACGTTGCCCAAATCGCTCCAAACTGGGGCAGTTCATTTGTGCTCGATTTGTGCCAATTTGTGTTGTTAAAATAAACACTGTATCTGTTTTCCTTCCCTAGATATAACCAAAATATTTTCAGGGCTGTGACGTCACTCTCCATCCCAGTTCATCTAAATCACTGAAAAGCTGGTGTCATTTGTTTGTGCTCGATTTGTGCCGGTTTGTGCCTTTGAAATGAACATCAAATATGTTTCCCCTTCTTAGAAATAACAAAAACAATTTGAGGCAGTGACGTCACTCTCCACCTCATGTAGTCCAAATCTTTCCAAACGGGTGCCATTTTTTGTGCTCGATTTGTGCCTGTTTGTGCCGCTAAAATAAACATTGTATCTAATTCCCTTCCTTAGAAAAAACAAATACAATTTGATGTCACTGCCCCAAATTGTTTTTGTTATTTCTAAGAAGGGGAAATATATTTGACGTTCATTTCAAAGGCACAAACCGGCACAAATTGAGCACAAACAAACTGCACCAGTTTGGACCGATTTTGCCAACGTGGGGTGGAAAGTGACGTCACACGGTCAAAAAAATAATGTTTAATATCTTAAACACCAAACCAGCACAAACGTTCGCTTCTGAGGCACAAATCAGCACAAACGAATTGCATAGTTTTGGTCATTATTTCTTTTTATGGGGTACCAACTTCACGGAGGTCATTTGGAACATGAATTACCGCATTAGGGAATTTCTGAATGGCTACCTCCAGCAATCTTTATAACACTTTCTTTATAATTGTAGGATTACCCTTGTCCCTATTATTTATTCCAAAAGCCAAGATGACATGTTGGGCATCGGTTGACACATAAGTCCTCTGCCTGATAACATGGTAGGTTTGGGCCAAATTCGCCCCTGGGTAGTAATCCACCTCCACATTTACATTATCAATGGGCGGAAGGCGACCCACAAAATCCCCTTGGCCTGCTGGGGGCCAAACAGTTTTTGTACTAACCCCTGTGGTGATCATGCTTTTCCGGAGACCCTGCCTCATGGCAGAATCCCATGTTTATTTGTGTTTGTGCTCGGTTTTTGAAGTGTTGAACATTGTTGCCGCTCACAGACATGTCTGTTGATTTCTGGAACAATGGCCAATCAGAGGAGTTTCCTGTGTCAGAATCCACTCGCCAAGTTCAATCCTGCATTCTGGAAGCTCGAAATCCTCTCATTATAACAAAGTGTAGACACAATGTAAATAAGAGATTAATTGTGTCGTGTAGAGAGAGTCACTGATTATAGCAGAATTTTCTGAGATTGTGATAAACTTTGACGTGGTGTCCAGGAGTGATGGCCACTTATAAATGGGGGATGCTCTTTCTTATACATTAGAGGTGTAACAGTACATGTATTCATCCTGAACCGTCACGGTTCATGTACTTCTACAACGAATACAGTCAGTCACTGGCACCCAGAAGGGGGCACGCGTAATAATGCAATGCAACTATCACAACAGGAAAAAGCAGAAGAGAACAAAACAAGAGATCACTAATCCAAAACAAGAATGGCAAGTTCAGACAGCACACAACAGCTCAAAGACCCACCTGCTTGTTTTAAATCAGTAGTGTGGGAAAGTTTCGGGTTTCCTGTGAAGTACAGCAGTAAAGGAGAGCGAGTCATAGATAGGACGATGACAGTGTGCCACCGTTGTAATGCAGCTGTACAGTATGTGAGTGGAAAATGACCAATGTGCTAACACATACCAGATGACATTATACCAATGTGCAAGTCAGGCAGAAAAAGACTACAGCAGTGCAACAACTAATCCCTGCAACTTTAGATGTGAGAGCAGACAGGTCCAGAGCTATTACGGAGGCAACTGGCATGTACAATTCATCTGCAATGCACCCATATACGGTAGTATGTGATCCCAGCTTCAAGTATTTATTAAAAGTGCTCGAGCCACGTTACACAGTCCCATCTCGTGCGCACATAAGCCAGTCCGTGGTCCCTTCTCTATACACAAACACGAGAACAGCGATTGAACATGAGCATTAACAACAGATGGATTGACCTCCTGTGCTACTGAAAGCTATCTCACAGTGACAGCTCACTTCATCGACTCACTTTCATGCTACAAACGAGGCCAGTGTACGAACAGCACACAATCACTCACCTAGCTGAAAAGCTCCAAGAGGCAGTAGGAGAGTGGAAACTTAAGCCTGTTGCAGTGACCACTGACAATGCGAGAAACATGCTGTCAGTGCTGTTAATGCTGTCAGTAATGCAGGATTGAGACCACATACTGGATGCTTTGCCCATATATGTAACTTAGCATCGCAGAAAGGAATGGCAGTCAGCCAGGTATCCTGACTGCTGGGAAAAATCAGAAAAACTGCAGAGCTAAGTCCATTGGCAGTGACAGCAGAGTCAGAGTCAGAGGCAGCATTTTCCCCTCCACCAAAGAGGTCAGCCATGGTAGAAATTTTTGGCCCACTCTTCAAAACTTAAAAAGTACCAGCCTGATTTGCAGCAGCATTTGAAGCATGAAGTGTACGCCTACATGGCAAAGGAGTGCATTTTAATAGATTTCAACCCGCTTGCCTGGTGGAAGGCTCAGGAGTCTGTTTATCCTAATCTAGCCAAGCTGGCAAAGTGTTACCTGGCAATACCTGCAACCTCTGTCCCAAGCGAGAGAGTTTTCTCAATGACAGGTGACAGTTACCACCACAAGATGTTCAGTCACTAAAGAAAATGTGGACAAACTTATATTTTTGAAGAAAAACTTAAAAATAGAGTAAATATAGAATAAATCTTAAGTTTGATGCTTTATTTATTTTGGAGCATTTTCATTCAAAGAGATTTCGGTTTTGAAGTTTATTGAATTTAAAATTTAATGCACATTTAATGTTTTTCTGTTGTTTTAAGAGAGAGCTGGTCTTATTAACCTTTAAAAGTTGTATCAACAATGACCCCAAAACCGTGGTACATACCGAACCGTGACTTCTGTGTACCGTTACACCCCTAATATATTAAGGTGGGTCACATCAATTCAAAAAGGAAAAAATAGGGTCGCTCTCAAAAAAGTTTGAAAACCACTGATCTACATCATCAATTATAAATTCAGTTATATCATAATTATAATTCTTTCATCTTTTACAGGAAGAACATAAACATGCTCAGTGGGTTTTCTGCTTGTTTTCTTAGTGACTTACATTGTAGGAAGTCGCTCCTGATTCTGGGAACAGTGTTGGTGAATGTGACTGAAAATCAACAGACATGAACAGAGTGATTCTCATGTCAAGTCAAAATGATCCTGCACACATTCCTGAGACATTTCTAATAAGATTTTCTTCATGATAAGAGATGGTGGACTCATTTCTGAGAGCAGATGAATCTCCAGGACTTTACCTCTGTCTGAGATCTTCTCGAGCTCCTCTTTGCAGAAATCCTCCAGTTTGTCTCTTAACTGATGGACAGATTCTCTCAGGTCATCAAAAGGGAAGAAAGAAATTAGGGGATTGTCATTTACATCTGTAGATTCAGGAGGTGCTGAGAGAGACTGGAAACTCTACAGAAAACAGAAATCAAAACTCATCAGCTCCACACTTCACCCAATAACCTGCACCAACATCAGATTTGTGCAGCGGTGTTGACTTATTTGTAGTAACTCTCCTCAAATCTAGTACTTTCACAGCATCAGCTTCATATTTATTATATCATTATATAGAGCTACAAATTCTAGTATTTGGCACTTACACTATACGTAAACTTCTTTCAGCTCTGAAAAATGATTCCTAAGAGATTTTCAGAGCTGAAAGCCACTTATAAGCAGAGTTTTTTTATTAAATAAGATGATCAGATGAGTCTGACTGATGATTATATAAAAACATATTCATGAAATGTTTCTCTGCGAGTCTCCTGTCACAGCAGGATCTTGCTCAAGTCCACTATGATCGTGTTCTTCCTGATCTGTTACCTGCAGGAACTGGATGTGATCCTGTGTGTGTGAAAGCTGCTCCAGCTCAGTGTCTCTCCTCCTCAGATCATTGATCTCCTGCTCCAGTTGCTCCAGTCGTCCTTCAGCTTGACTCACCGCTCGCTTTTCCTGATCTCTGATCAGCCGTATCAGCTCAGAGCGGCTTCTCTCAATGGAGCGGATGAGCTCATTAAAGATCCTCTCACTGTCCTCCACTGCTGTCTGTGCAGAGCTCTGTTACACACACAGTGATTCAGATGGAGAGTCTGAACTGAGACTGAGACAAACTTTTCTTCTCCAGACTCACCTTATGAGACTCCACAGTCTCTCTCAAATGCTGAAGATCTTTCTCTCTCTGCTGGATTCTCTGCTGGAACATCTTCTGCATCTCCTTCAACTGTTTCTGGAGAACAAATGTCACATGAAACTACTGTCACTAAATCACCATGTGAACAGATGAATCCAGTAAAAGTGGAACTGAAAACTAATGGCTGTAGGTTCAAACTGTAAACTGTAGAAATAATTGATCATTCTCCACCATCATACATGAATTAACATTAAGATTAAGGCTGGTTTTACACTTCAAGTCTAAAGCCCTCTTCGGACAGCAATTGTTTTTCATGGGGACGTAAGTGATTTACACCATTTACAGGGGGTAGTCTTTGATTTAATTGCTGTCCGAATTCAGGATGTCTGTTTTTCCCTCACGACCCTTGCCCAAATTACCTACTGTTTTTTGACAAACACAAAGGTTGTGTGGTATTTTAATTGCCGTATTGAATGGATTTCTTCTTGTTAACTTAGTGTTAAATCCCTTTTTGACTAATGCCGAGCACGTACGGTAGCCTAACTGTTGTACTTCGATGTAGTTTGCATGTATATTTATTTCTGAAATGCTGGAAAGTATTTAAAAGAACACTACTTCATAACTGCTTCACCACAGAAAGTGGGAGCAGAAAAAAGAAAAAGCATGTAAACATTCAAAATGGGTCTTATTTATGGCAGCAGCAGTAGAGGTGTGGCAGTGAGGAAGTTTTCCTGGGGGGTATTTGGGGGGAGGTTCATTAGAGTTTTCCCTCTTTTCCACGCTTTTCTTCATATTTGAATAGCTTGTAAATGCACCTCCACATTGTACTTTCACTCGAATTAGTGGCAGTTCAACAGCAATTGATTGAATGGAGAACAACAAAACAGTACACACTTTGGCTATATTAAACATAGAATTATTAATTTATTAACAAAACAATTAAAAATACAAGCTTAGATATATACATAACTATAAATATATACAACCATAGCACGTCTATTTTCCCCATTTATAAACAGGAGATTTAAATCAAATAATTAATAGAATGTAACGCCACGCCAGCAGAGGGAGCCCTCACCCACTGACTGACTGTTGCTGCTCCCTCTGCTGCTTCGTTTGTTACTTCCTGTTTGGTGGCCATAAAAGGCAGGTCAAACCAAACAGGAGTCGCGAAGTATTGTTTTGCTCTTGCGGACTCTACCAAGTGGATTTCCCTGTTTTGTTTTATTGTCATAGTTTTGCTTTTTGTTTCATTGCCATAGTTTTGTCTAGTTTTCATTTCCTTGTTTATTTGTTACTTTTTGGACATCTCTTTCTGGTTTTCGGACTCTGCCAGTTTTGTGGATTACGATATTGTTTTGTCTTCGTCACTCTGTTTGTCTGGATACTGACCCTGCCTGTCTGACTACGATCTGTAAATAAAGCTTGCACTTGGATCTTACAGCGTGTAAGATCCTACGAGTCTTGCTTGTTACAGAATACTTCGCCTACCAAAGATCCAGCGGCTTCCAACACAGATCACCATGGACCCGGCATCACACCTCTTCTGTCTTCATCAAGGTAATCGGTGCATCGAAGATTATGTTGTGGACTTTTGTGAGCTGTGCTATTTGGTGGAATTTAACGATGTGGCGCTTAAGGACATTTTCCAAAACGGATTAAACAATCCAATTCGATCTGGCCGACCTGGAGGGAAAATTCACTGGTCTTTGGATCACCATTTACTGTGGGGGTAGCTGATGAGAAACCCTGCTGGCCCCCAGTATCAGCCAAACCTGTGGATTTTTCCGTCATGTCTGGAATTATTCAAGTCATGTCAGAGCCCTGTAATGCCATGCCTGCCATGCCAGAGTCTGCTCACGTCACGTCTGCCAAGCCAAAGCCTGCTCACGTCACGTCTGCCAAGCCACAGCCTGCTCACGTCACATCTGCCAAGCTACAGCCTGCTCACACCATGCCTGCCGCTCCAGGGCCTGCTCACGCCATGCTTGCCTGTCCAGAGTCTGCACCTGTCATGGCCGCCCTCCTACAACCAGCTCACAAGATAACTGCTATCTCCAAGCCAGTCCACAAGATGGCCACCATCACCAAGCCTGTTCACAAAATGGCTGCCCTGTCTGAACCTTATCAAGTCAAAAATTATCTCACCCAAATCAAATCAAGTGATGCCTGATCCTCCGGTGTCAAGTCAAGTCAGGGCTACACTTTCTGTGTCAAGTCAAGATACAGCTGTCCTCCATGAGTCAAGCCAAGATACAGCTGTTGATCTCCATGAGTCAGGCCAAGACACAGCTGTTGTTTTCCATGTGTCAAGCCAAGATACAGCTGTTGTCCTCCATGAGTCGAGCCAAGACACAGCTGTCCTCCATGAGTCAAGCCAAGACACAGCTGTTGTTCTCCATGAGTCAAGCCAAGATACAGCTGTCCTGCATGAGTCAAGCCAAGATACAGCTCTGCTCTCCATGAGTCAAGCCAAGTCACAGCTGTTCCCCAGGAGTCAAGCCAAGTCACAGCTGTTGTTCCTGAGTCAAGTCATGTTACAGCTGTTGTTCCTGAGTCAAGCCAAGTTACAGCTGTAATTCCTGAATCAAGTCAAGTTACAGCTGGGTTGTCTATGTTAAGCCCAACCACAGCTGATTTCCATGAGCCAAGCCAAGTTACAGCAAATCTTCATGAGCCAAGCCAAGTTACAGCAGACTTTCATGAGCCAAGTCAAGCCACAGCTGACCTTCACGAGCCAAGCCAAGTCAAGTCACAGCTGGACTGCACGAGCCAGGTCAAGTCACCGCTGTTCTTCACGAGTCAAGTCAAGTCACGGCAGGCCCCCCTGAGTCCAGTCAAGTCACGGCAGACCTCCCTGAGTCCAGTCAAGTCACGGCAGACCTCCCTGAGCCAAGTCAAGCCACGGCAGACCTCTATGAATCAAGTCAAGAAACGGCTGTCCCATCAGAACCTCACCAGGTCCCCTCTGACCTTCCTAAGCCACCTCACGTATCAGCCCACCTTCACTATATGGACCTGGCCCTCCGTCCCACCCCGTTTTGCCTCTGTTCCCCCACCCTCCTGGTCTGTTGTTGTTTGAGGGGGAATTCTGTAACGCCACGCCAGCAGAGGGAGCCCTCACCCACTGACTGACTGTTGCTGCTCCCTCTGCTGCTTCGTTTGTTACTTCCTGTTTGGTGGCCATAAAAGGCAGGTCAAACCAAACAGGAGTCACGAAGTATTGTTTTGCTCTTGCGGACTCTACCAAGCGTTTTTCCCCATTTTCATTGCCCTGTTTTGTCATTGCCATGGTTTTGTTTTATTGTCATAGTTTTGCTTTTTGTTTCATTGCCATAGTTTTGTCTAGTTTTCATTTCCTTGTTTATTTGTTACTTTAAAATAAAGCTCGCACTTGGATCTTACACGCTTCCTACGAGTCTTGCTTGTTACATAGAATTAAGAAAATTAATAGAAATATTATAAAATATGTTTGGAATAATACGAAAAAAAATGACAATAAATAAATAAAAAAAAAAAAATACATTTTACATAAGCATACATTTTGTAAATGAAATTCATTTAATTTATAGCAAACAATCATGTGACTGGCCACATAAGTTTTATATAAACGTCTACAGTGGAGAAGCAAGTTCTGTGATCTTACGAACCCGGAAACACGCTACTCATGTGGCCAGTCACATTATTGTTTGCTGTAAATGAAAATAATTATATTTCTATATGTATCTCTCTCTCTCTCTCTCTCTCTCTCTCTCTCTCTCTCTATATATATATATATATATATATATATATATATATATATATATATATTTTTTTTTTTTTTTTTTTCATCCAAATCCATACATTTTGTCACTGAGGTGATATGTCAATTTATTTTTACTGACATCCATATGAGAAACAATTACTGTCTGAATAGGGCTTAAGTAAACTTTGTAATGTGAAACTGTATGTAATGTACAAAAACAAAATATGGACTTAAAGTGTCAGCAATATGTTGTCAGTATCTAGTTTTAAATACCTGTTTTTCTGTCCTCTGTGCTGCAGCTGATACGATGTTGTGGTTTTTATGTTCATATTTTGTACACAGCACACAAATGCATTGTTGATCAGTGATGCAGTACATTTCCAGCTGTTTCTCATGTTCATGGCAGATCATCTCCTGCAGTTGTCCAGTGACATCAGTCAAATTGTGTCTCTTTCCTTCAAACAAACTCTCATGTTGTTCAAAGTGATTCTGACAGTAAGAGTTCAGACACACCAGACAGGACTTGACGGCTTTGTATTTTCTTCCAGTACAAACATCACACTGCACATCTCCAGCTCCAGCGTAAATGTCAGCAGGAAGTTTGGTCGTTTTTAGTTTCTCCACCACTTCAGTCAGCATGGTGTTTGTAGCTAAAGCAGGTCTTGGACTGAAGGTCTGTCTGCACTGAGGGCAGCTGTAGACTCTCATCTGATCTTCCTGATCCCAGCAGCCTGTAATACAGCTCTTACAGTAACTGTGTCCACACTGGATCGTCACTGGATCCTTCAGGAGATCCAGACACACTGGACAGATGAACTCATTCTGATCCACTGAAATTCTGGCATCTGCCATTTTACTGTGTAAATACAAAGACACAAAACTGAAAATGCTTGAAATGTCATGCGTTTCTTTCTTTAAACTCAGGAAATTCACATTTCCTGTTTCCGTGTTTAAGTCATGTGTGTAAAACTGGTATGTCTGTGAGTCTGTAAAGCAGGTTCCTCATTGCTGCTCCTGTAGTGGAGTCACACACACATTAGAAATGACTGCAGATTCAAATGCACAAATCCCGTCATATGAAAGATTGTACATTGATAAATGTGCCAGCAGAAAACAATCGTCATTTGAATATCACACCCCTAAAAACACCTCGGTTTAGAAGCCTTGCCCCTAGAATTTACAACACAGAGAAACGTAACCCAGCCAAAAACAGGAAGTAATCTCATGAAAGTGAAATTGATCTTTCTCTAAAAATACCCTTAACCCTTTAAATTGCAAACAATGGCACTGATTTGTAAGCATATTAAATACCAGTAAACATAACAAAACACTATAAAGGCCAACAAACATTATAAACACTATATAGCCTATTTAGTTCCTTAATCCACAACAAAACCTTTAAATTAATGGTATTACAGAACAAGAATGAAAAAATGAGAAGCTATAAAATTTTATATTAAACTACAAAGTAAAACACAAATTAAGCTATAGTGGCATTCATTATAAACAGAATACAGATGTCAAGCTAAAATGAATTTATTGAAACTAAGCAGCATTTTAGTTTGATTAATAGCTGGAACGTCAAGTTAGCAATGCTGAAATTTGTGTGTGTGTGTGTGTGTGTGTGAGGTACCAAGGTGATCAGTTACATTTAATAAAATAAAGATAAAAAAAAAAAGTTTGTTTTACTTTTATTAAGCTGTTAATTATTTAATAGAAACATATTTTGTGTAGCCCTGTTTATTTTATTCCTTTTATAATTTCTGTTTTTCTTCATTCACAGAAGCGCTGCAGGTATGTGATGCAACGATGTGTGAATTCTCATGGTCTGTTCTTCATACTGCTGTGCATACAAAGCTAAAGACCCGAAAGAAACAAAAAGCAATGTTCGCTCACGTCCATACTGATAAATTGCAAGTTTTGTGTAAAAACAACCATATGCCCAATTTTCTGTTGTATGTTTGTTTCATAAATGAGGCCCCATTGACACTCACACATGCGCATAGAAAGAGCACAGCACTTTTAAAATTGTTTGAATAAAATAAATATACTTGTTTTCTTAAAATTGTTATGGGTTCCCTTTCGAGGAACTCGAACTGCGTCCTCTAGAGGTCGCTATTGGGGAACGTCTCCTAAGTGACCCGTGTCTGAAGCTATATACAAAAACTACAAGGTACTGGCCGGCGACAGCTTATGACGTCACTGCCGGCGCGACTCGTCGCTGCTGGCGCGTCATACCAGCGCGACCGCATAGTACAAAAGGGCGCCGGTCGAACACAACGTTCTCTTCTTTGTCTTCATTTTGACCTTTTGTCTTGTGCATTTCTCTCACCAGGACGGCTCATCTGTGACGTTGTGTGGTAAAGAGCAAGGGTTTTCAGCTCTCGAGGGAGTTTATTGTGCTCTTTGTTTGTCTCTTGCGAGAGACAAACACGCTCTGATACCCGCAGCTTTCTATACGGAACTACACGAGCTGTGTATGTATGGTGAGGACTAAGCGAATATCAGTCTCCAGGGAGTTGAACGCGATCGTCGCATTCAATGCTTGTTTCTTGCGAGAGACAGGCATGCTCTCATACCCGCTCTCACGAGCTCGCGAGCTGTGTGTGTGTGGTTGAGAGCAGCGCGTCCAGCTCTCGAGGGAATTGGATGTGCTCATCGCGATGCATTCGCAAAAGGAAGGGGGGTGAGTCCTCAACTGTTTACCCGAGTTGTATATCCGAATTTGCATGACTGCATTTGCAAAAAAAAACAGCATTAACAACGCATTCGACTGTGATGGCAGCTCCGTTCTCATCTGGTTCCTGGGGGAATCCAGTGCCTAGGCAGAGTGTGTTTAACTCACGTGGGAGCTGAATATATGCTGCACATTACGGTTGCGGTTGCGGTGTTAATTTTGTGCCATAATCGGGTTTATGGACACCTCCTGAGCATAGCCATCTGAGGGTGGTTATAGTTCAACCATGTTTATGGTAAGATAGACTTAATTTAGAGGCTATCTATGGAAGCATAGCTATCTGAGGGTAGCTATGTGCTTTCTAAGACCCTTCTTTGGGGTTCTTAATAGCATCTTCCTGGAGCACTGCTGAGATGGTGCTGTCTTCTGCAGGGTTATGTTCTATTAGGTTAGAACAGCCTAGGTGGTGTAAACAGTTTCGATGCACCATGATTGAGGACCATGATGGGTGAGTACGATCCTTTATTATGTATCTAACCACATGATGTGCTGGGACCATTAGTAAGAGCAGCCTTACTAATGGTCCGGACTCTATCTAAGTCCCTGTGTCCATGATGGGTGAGTACGATCCTCGATCCTCTTCATTACATTTTTATTTGGTGTTAAGCCTTTTTGGCTTGTGTTGCAGTATGTACAGTTGGGCTGTTGTGTTCTTCCTGTGTTTCAGGGCAGGACGCTCTCCTGTGAACAGGACCCCTGGATGCTATTGATGTCTCCATCCTACATCAGGCATGGAGGATTTGGCTACTGTTTCTGATAGCGGTACCACTGGACACTACAGAGTAGTTCTTGTATGTTGGGTCCTTGCAACATTACTGCAACCCCCAGGGCTGGTCGAGCACCATTCAGGTAACCTTTTGTTTTACATGTCTCATGCTCACCCTTATTTCTCCAGGACTTGTTCTGTCCTTGTTCTAGATAAGCTCTTGGGAGGTTTCTTCACGAGATGCCCCTGACATCCCTGGCGGAATGCAACACATTCTTTTCATACCTTGCCCTGAGGGGCTTCTGTGGCTGTGCTATCCACCCATTCCTCATGCTCTAGGGTGTTTCTGCGGAAACCCCTTTTCCCTTTTGCTGGCTCTGGAGCAGCAACCTGTCTAGGCATGATTAGGCCCATTTTGTTCATGCGCACCTGAGGGTTGGCTAGAACAGGGCCTGTGCTCTCTTTTGAGAAAGAAAGCATGAACTACCTGGGTGAATATAGCTAAAGCTCCTCCTTGGACGGGATATGAGGTGCCCCTTTTCTCTTGGTGCTCGCCTCAGCTACGGGCTGAAGGTTTTAGAGCACAAACTACTTGGGCAAGTATGGCTGCAGTCCCTTAATGTGACGGTGTCCCCTCATAGCCATTGCTGTTGCCCTGAGCAGGCTCCCCTCCATGGAGGGTTGGCCTTGGTGCTCGCCTCACCTACGGGCTGAAGGTTCTAGAGCACGGATTTCTTGGGCGAATATAGCTAAAGCCCTTCTTTGACAGAAGGTGATGATGCCCTTTCTAGCCATTGCTGTCGCCCTGGAAGCTCCCCTCTATGGAGGTGTTAGAATTTAATATCTAACTTGATTAACTGCAGAGATTCGATTTTAGTTGAGCGATGGAGCACAGAGTCAGGATCCTGGACCATTGAAATGACCACACACAGAAAAAGGTGTAATTCACTCAAATGCATTTATTAAAGGAAGACTTCAACATTTATATGGTAAATATGAAGAAGTGAAATCAAACATCACCCCTTCAGGAAACACACAGTACATCATGTCCTATGATTCTCTAGGCTAGACTTATGTCATGTCTACTTTTCAGGTTAGTATGAGAAGGGCACAGGAGGTCAGGATTATTACAGTCTCACAATGGCCACTTTAAGACAGAATGTCTTACTTAACACTCCTGTGCCTTGTATAAAACAATCGTATTAGTATTCACATCAGTAATAGTATTAATATCACAATCAACAAAACAATAACATTAGTATTACCGTTGAATCAAAATACACTTGAATATAACTAATATCATTTGCAATTGAATACATGTAATCATCTGGAATCTGATTATAATGATATAAAATGCTGTAATCATTTCTATGATTCTATCAAGTAATCAAGCAAAAATCAAACTCTGTTATAATTTGTTTCTTTCGGGTCTTTAATTCAATATAAGGTCTTGGATCTGGAGCTGGTGGACTAGCCCCTTCTCGTTGCACACTTGGCATAACTTGATACACTGGATTATACATGGGGTGAACAACAACACAATTAACAACAAAACAATAATCGGTATTACAGTGGTGAAAATCCAGGTTTCCCCATCCACCCCAGAGGCTGTCCAGCCAGCTAAACCAGGAGTCATCTTTTCTTGGCTCCGGGATGGATTCCCTCATGTGAGTTAGGATGTCTGTGATGTTATCTGAATTGTCTGGAATATAGAAACAACAAGATACCCCCCCTTTCTCAGAGGTCAACCCCTTTCTCAGAGGTCAACAAGGACCAATCTATTTTGGATAACTGCTTCTTTCATTTTCTTTAGCTCATCAGTGATTAGCCCTAATGCATGAGCGGTATCATTCTCCAATGACAAAACCTGCCATGCTAACCCATTGATTTTATTTAAGGCTACTGTTGTCCCTACTTCAGTAAAGAATCCTGCTAAGGACCATCCTATATTTTCCCCTAGAGTTGTCCATGGATCCACTGTCTTATACCCGTTATATCGATTAGGCATGCTATTTACATCTCGTTTTTCTCTGCTCTGCTGTGCAGCATTGCCCATGATAGTCTCACTACCTCTTTTTACCAATACTGTAGTTCCTGTGGAGAGTAGAGCAGGATAACAACATCCACGCCAATCTCCCTCATCTAAGTGATAATAAGCCATTCCTCCACAGGTCCAAATCATCCCTGGTGCACTATCAAGTTGTGAGAATGGACACCCAAAATGTTCTATTGTTCTATTTTGATACCTAACAGTGCAATCACTCTTACCCTGAACTGTGTTATTCACTGTTATGGTGGTTCTGCAATCTGACATCCCCACATAATGTTTTCCCTTAGTTGCACAAATACCTAAATCTGCGAGGTGTGACTGCACCTGAAATGCTGTTCCTTTAAAAGGCAGGCCTGGATATGAACAATTATAATCTTTGAGTGCAAACCTCAGTGCCCTATTTGCTCTTATGTTATCTGCCATCTGCATTATCACAGTCATCTGCTTTGGCATATCACACTTATTTTTCTCAGGGTGCAACATTTCTGAGGTTATTTGTTGTGTTTTCCACACTGACTGTAACTGCATACAAATCCAACAATCTCCTCCTACCTCATTCTTCAAAACACTTCTTTGCAGTAATGCCAATGCACATGCATAATTTCCTTCACACTTAGTTTTTGCTGCCCTAACTTCCTTCATACCAGCATTCATACCTGAATTCATAATAAATTCTATATCGGTTGGTGAAACATCATGTGGGGTATTAACTGGATTCGGAAAAAGTCCCTTCATTATTGTATTGTCAAGTCGGGTTCTGGATGGATTACATTAATCTGTACTTCTTGATAAGCATCCCTATTCTCTCTAGCCCATGCACAATAATATAACCCAGCATCAGTGAACTTAACATTGTATATAGTAATGTTTAACAAGCACATATGTTGTATCTTCTTGTCCCAAACAATCTGATCTACTATGCTCACTCGAAATCGTTGATCTGTACCCTCTAAGACCTCTTTCGTCAATTGAACAATAAGTTCATCAAATGCAAGAAGAGCTTCTACAAATGAACACTGCGTGAAACTCTCTAGTGGCGGATAATCCATCAATTTGGCCCTTAATGCGTACAGGGTTGTATAAGGAGTTAGCACTGTTTGGCTCAATGGGCCACCTATCTTCTAGCCTCGGATAACCCCCACCTCACTATAAGAGGTAGTTCCTTCCTCAGCTTAATCAGTGGTTTTCCTCCTACCTGTTAAGCATTAAGGTGAATCCCCTTTTCAGGATTCAATTTAAAAAATTGGAGCTTTCCTGCTCTCCTGTAGAATACTGCTTTACTCTTGAGGCTCTTTTTTCTTATTTCTGTTATTTCTGTTAACACTGCTGGTAGCAAATCTACCCATTTTTCCCCGTTTCCAGGACGGCTTTTGTCAGCCGCCCCTTAATGGTTTTGTTTAAACGTTCCACGTTTGAACATGATTGCGGATGGTACAGTATGGAGAAATTCCAATCGATGGACAATGATTTGTCCAAAAACTGCGTAACCCTGGATGCAAATGGCATCCCATTGTCACCCTCAATGGTAGTAGGTATACCAAATCTGGGAATTATCTCTTTAGTTAGAATTTTAACCACGGTCTTAGCGTCCTCTTTTGCACATGGGAACGCAAATTACCTATTGGTGGCATATGTGTAAAATCGACCTGCACATGCTGAAAAGGTGCTTCTGGATGCAGTAATGCTTCATGTTTAATCGGTCTGTGCGGATTTACCTTTGCACACGTAAGACACGAGTCTAGAATGAGCTTAGCTGTTTTATGTACATCTGCGATGCAGTACAAATGATTTATTACTTGTACTACTTTTGCACAACTCGTATGCGACAAACCATGGTAATGCCTAATGAGGATTACCAATCCTAACTTTGGGAGTGCTATTCTTCCCTTTTCATTCCTCACAATACCAACTTTATCTGGTGCACACCCGTGTTTACTCCAATGTTCTAAGTCAGTTTGTGTCGGTTGACTTTGCAGAATCTTAATGTCAATTTCAGGTACATTAGTTATGTGAACAGACATAGTTACCTGGCTTTTGTTACCCATATCAAATGGAAGTTTAATCTGGGCTTTTGCTGCTTGCTTTGCAGCCTCATCTGCTTTTCTATTTCCTACAGCTTGTTCATCATCTCCTGATGCATGACCTTTCACTTTTACAATGGCCACTTCGGCAGGTAGCTGTACTGCTTCAGTTAACTGTCCTATTAGGTTTGAGTGCGCTATTGGTTTACCATCTGCTGTCTTAAAATCCCTAGCTTCCCATGTCCTGGCAAAGTGATGCACTACCCCCCATGCATACTTTGAATCAGTATAAATTGTTACCCGTTTTCCCTCCATCAGCTTACATGCTCTTATTAACGCTGCCAATTCTGCAGCTTGCGCTGAATTATAGTCTAAGGCATAAGCCTCTATTGTTTCCCCAGTTTCTGACACCACAGCATACCCACAAAGGTAGACACCATCAAAAGGTTTTGAACATGATCCATCAACATATATGTGCTCCCCGCCAGCAGCGACGACTCGCACCGGCAGTGATGTCATAGGCTGTCGCCGGCCAGTACCTTGTAGTTTTTGTATATAGCTTCAGACATGGGTCACGTAGGAGACGTTCCCCAATAGCGACCTCTAGAGGACGCAGTGTCTCGTTCCCTTCTCAGAGAAACCAGGGTTACATACATAACCTGAGACGTTTTCTTTGGTTATTTGAAAAATAATATAAAACGAACATTCAGTGGACTTTAAACGGAAGTCTACTAGACGTCCTGAATGGCCGCTGAGCATCCTGTGGACATCAGTGTCAGTGCAAAGTGATGTGTATTTACAGTGTGCCATTGAAAATAGTTCTTGAATGATTTATTCATTTTAAACAAATCTTTAATATGACTCGGAACAAAGTTGTCTCAGGGAGTGATTCGTTGAGTCGCGCATGCGCAACATTCTATTAGGTTCTGTACTGGAATTAGTTCACTTGTTTCGAGTTTTCGGGTTTTTGGAGTCGTTTGTTCACCTTATGGATCTGTCACAGGATAAATTAATGACTCAAACCGAAGACTCGAGCGATAAACTAATCAATTATTTTTTTGGCTCACACTGCATTGGTTAAGCTTATGGGGCTGTCACGTGATGAATGAATGAGTCAAACCTGAAAACTTGTCAGATAAGAGGTGAGGTAATCATAGACTAAATACCTAGGTAAACAATGAATTAATCTTTTCTGTTTCTTATAGCATTATAGTTTTGTCTTGTTTGTAGTGTGACAGTGTTAATTTCGTTGACGAAGACTATGACGAAAAATATTCGTCAACGAACATTTTTTACAGACGAAAACTAAATAAAACTAAAAAGTCAGATATGATGACGAAGACGATGACAAAATGTAACTGACACTTTAGTCGATGAATAAAAACGAGAGGAAAATGTTGGGGCGGGACGAATGGAGAAGAGATCCAATAAAAACTACCCTTTTGTGGGGAAATCCAATCAGAGCGAATCTTTTGAGGGCAGGATGATCTTGGCAAAGCCATTTTCAAAAGCCGCGGTTTTCAAGTTATGAGGACGTTTGTTATACATTATATTTAGTTATACATTATACTTGGTTGCACAGTCTTGGTTACAAAGCTTTGGTTAATTTAAGTTGACTTTTCTTGTTAGCAACACGCTAACGTTTTGTGCGTTTTGTACTTACAATTACATGATTTATGGGGAAAAATCTTCTAATATTTGGTCTACTAAAACTGGACTAAGACTAAAAGACTTAAGACCAAACTAAGACTAAAACTCTTATGATATTTAGTCAACTAAACTAGACTAAGACTAAAAGATTTCAGATGACTAAAATAGGACTAAAACTAAATGGTGTATTATTCCAAAGACTAAGACTACGACTAAATCAGAATTTGCTGTCAAAATTAACACTGTAGTGTGATCAGCGTTTGTGTAAGCAGTAAATGTGTTAGGGAAGTAACACGTAACATTTTAATTATATTTTGCTAAAATGAACGAAATGAGCGAAATGACTCAAAAAAGTTTTGTTCATTTTGCTGAACGAGACTCAAAGGTCCAAGTTGGTAAAATGATTCGAACTTCTCATCACTAACAGGTACCAGATGAACCTGGTCTCCCTTTTTATAGGCCAGGCTCCACCCCCTCCTTGGGCCTGTACCATTCACAGGTAAGTGTCTCCACGCACATTTTGTACATACTTATGGAAACATATTAACAAACACATAAACACCACCAAACATAATTATCAAACAATAACAGTAAACAATTAACATGGCAACAACCATTAGGCTTGAAAACTTCAGACACAGGAACCGTAGTACCCCACACAAAAACAGTAATCGTTTTGTCAGTGATATCATAACGAACCCCTGTTCAGTCATTTGGTTTGGCTGGTGTAGCTCCGTAGAGTGGGAGTTTTCTCATTCTTCGTTTTAATTACTTTTTAAGGAAGAAGATAAGGCTTGTTCGAGGTGCTATGCATTCTTATGCTAAAATACATGTGGTTCGAAGGTTCCCTTACCTGAAACTCCTAAACTGCCTTTAATTTCTTTTTCCTCAACAGAGTGGCATTGGACAATCAGACAGTTTTCAATTTGTACCTGTTGGAAGTTTTGAAGCGAGTTGAAAAAATACTATTGGAATTTCTGAATTTCTATTGGAATACAATCTCTTGAGGCTACAGTAAAGAAGAGAAAAGAGTTTATGAACAATCAAGTAAAAGAGATGACAAGCAAGGTGAGCTCATTAGTGAACAAGGTAGAATCACTCAAAAAATAAAAATGTGCTACATGAGAAATCAAAAGAAGTGGATGCATACAAAAGGTGGAATCTTTGAGGAATCTGTTCTTTGCTGTTGTAAGGACTGCACACATTACACTACAATGAAACTATAATTAAATTTGTGCAAACATAGATGGATTTGATTATAAAAGTAATCCATCTTTCATTTCCATTTGTGGCAATAATCTTGGCTCTCATACTGTGATTATATTTTTTTGCAGATACTGCTTGATTAACCAAAAGTTAGTTCCTAAGAGAATAGATGAAGTTTCCAAAGAGAATGTGAAACAGCTTGCAACTACTGGCCAAGGTGTAGTACAGGGAGTCAAGTCCGACTCACCTTTCAATTCAGTGAAACATTTTCATGTTTGTACTGGGCTATAGCTACCATGATATATTTCAAGGAATAATTTCCTATGACTTGGCATTATATATTGATCATCTAGTAAAACAAGACAAGGGCAAGGGAAGATTATTTAGCACATTTCATACACAATGGTAACTCAAAATGTTTTTGTTACGGATCTGGTCGGTGAGCTGCAGACCGACCACCAGATGTCGCTCTCACTCTATTCACACTCAGACTGTTGCTTTACACCCCTGACTACATTATCCATCAGCCACTACTCCCACCACCTGCACCAATCAGAGACCGTATTTAAGCCCCGGTCTTCCCGTCACTCTTCGCCGAGTATTGAACTGTTCATACATTCATACAAAGCGTTTTCTCCTTGCTATACTGTGTCTAGTTTTCTTGTTTTTGTACTCTCGCCTGTCTGACCACTCTCCTGCCTCGCCCCCTGGATTACGTTCGCCGCTGTCTGACCCTCGCCTGTTTTATGGACTGTTCTTCCCCTTGCTGTCTGAATTCCTGTCTGCCGTTGTTCTACCCTGCCTGCCTGACCATGTCAATGTCTCGTCCAATCAATAAAAGTTTGCAAATGGATCCGCTCACGTCTCGCCTCGCTCCCTCCGTTACAGAATACTCGGCCACACCAGGATCCATCAACTTCTCAACCGAGTGCTACGCAGGTATGGACACCACAAAACTGTTGTTAGCCCTCGAGCAGGGCACACAAACGCTCGAGGGCTACATCCAGGAATTTCTGGACATTGTCCCTTATACGAACCTCCCGGACTGCGTGCTGATTGACCTGTTCGTTGAGGGAGTCAATCAGCCGCTACAAAGTAAACTCAGACACGAGGGTCCGCGCTCTTCACTTGCTCTGTTTATGGACTTTGCCTTAATGTGTGTGGGCTCATCGTTCACTGTGGGGGTCGCGAAGGAGGAACGCGACAACGCGGTAATGGCGGCCGCGCTCCCCACTCACAAAATGGCGGCCGCGCCGGAGCGCGTTGCTACGGACACGTTTGCCGCCTGGCTCGTTCGTGAGATGACGACCATGCTGGAGCGTGCTCAAGCTATGGCGGCCGCGTCAGAACACGTGCACAAGATGGCTGCGACGGAGGAGCCCATTCACAAAATGGCAGCGATGACAGGGCTCCATCACATCACAGCTGCCATACCAGCGCCAAGTCACGCTGCATCTGTTTCCTAAGTCAAATCAAGGTGCAGCTGCGTTTCCTGGGTCAAGTCAAGTTTCTAAGTTAAGTCAAGTTGCAGCTGCATGTCCTGAGTCAAGTCAAGTTTCTAAGTCAAGTCAAGCTGCAGCTGTGTCTCCCAAGTCCAGTCAAGCTTCCAAGTCCAGTCCAGCTTCCAAGTCCAGTCAAGCTTCCAAGTCCAGCCAAGCTAAGGCCATCATGCCTGAGCCCGAGTCTGCACGAAAGATGGCTGCCGCCACGCCAGAGCCTGTGGCAAAGATGGCCGCCCAGCCAGGGCCTGCTAACGCCACGTCAGCCCAGCCAGCGCCTGCTAACGCCACGTCAGCCCAGCCAGCGCCCGCTCACACCACGTCAGCCAGGCCACAGCCTGTTAACGTCATGTCAGCTTCTTCTGAACCTGCACCAGCTGCTGTTCCCGCAGAGACAAGTCACGTCACAGCTGCTGTTCCTATTAAGTCAAGTCAAGTCACAACCAAGTCAAGTCACGTTCCTGCTGTTCCTACTAAGACAAGTCAAGTCACAGCCAAACCAAGTCACGTCACAGCCGTGGTTCCTGAGTCAACCAAAGTCACAGCCGTAGTTCCTGAGTCAAGTAAAGTCATGGATCTTCACAAGCCAGGTCAAGTTAAGGCTGACGGCCCAGAGTCTAGCCACGTCTCGCCTGACGGCCCAGAGTCTAGCCACATCCCGCCTGACCGCCCAGAGTCAAGTAACATCTCATCTGACAGCCCAGAGTCGAGTCACACGCCGCCTGACCTTCCAGAGCCTCGCCAGGTCAAGTCTGCCATCCCAAGGTCACGGCCCGTCATGATGGCCAACGTGCTGGACCCGCCACTGGTGTCGGTGCGGTCAGTCAGCCTCCCAGTAGTATTAGCGCATTCTAAACCCACCAGCAAAGAGACCCTGCCACCCGCTGCTGCTCTTCCCTTAATGGCAGTTGCCATGTGGTGTGTGTGGGCTGCATACTGTGCTCCTGAGGTCACGCCTGTTCCCAAGTCAGCTCCTGAGGTCACGCCTGTTCCCAAATCAGCTCCTGAGGTCACGCCTGTTCTCAAGTCAGCTCCTGAGGTCACGCCTGTTCCCAAGTCAGCCTCTGAGCTCCCGTCTGATCACAAGCCTGCGCCAGAGCTCCCGTCTGATCACAAGCCTGCTCCAGAGCTCCCGTCTGATCACAAGCCTGCTTCAGAGGCCTTCCCCATCGGAGAAGCTGCGCCAATGCCTCCAGAGGTGTCGGCGCTTGCCGTAGAACATCTTATGGAGGGGGCGTTAACCACTAAACTCTCTGCTTCTCCCTTTTTTCTGTCTGCATCCTCTGTCACTGTTCTCCCCAGGTCCCAGTCCATGACGCAGCCTCCTGTTCCGCCCCGGAGAGCCGCTCTGCCTACGGCGGTGCCTCCTGCTCCGCCCCGGAGGGCCGCTCTGCCTACGGCGGTGCCTCCTGCTCAACCTCCAGCTCCGCCCTGGAGGGCTCCCGTGCCTCCTGCTCTGCCTCCAGCTCCGCCCTGGAGGGCTCCTGCTCCGCCTCCGGCTTTGCCCTGGAGGGCTCCTGCGCCTCCTGCTCCGCCTCCGGCAGCGCCCTTGTAGGAGCCGATGATCCTCCCGTGAAGTCACATACACAGGAACTCTCGCAATGCCAGTGCGAGATCGTAAAATAATAAACTCTTATCAGACAGGAAGATCCAGGAAGGCCCAGGAGGAAAGACCATTTGCTTATCAACCACCTGGCCCATCCTTTCCTCTAGCAACAGGGGGCAGGTCACTACAGAGAAGAGGCCAAGGATCTAAGCTATCACACTCATACAAAACAATCACATATATATTCCGAATGCACAATCAGAAACCTCTCATGTTTGATATCAATTTTATAGTCTCAGTGCGGTTGGAAATAATATCTCAGTCCCATACCAGTTGAACAGACCAGAAATAAAGATCTGAAACTTAAGGAAAACTCTGTTCTCCTGATATGGGTGGTGTTGCTGAAGAGGTCTGTACCACATGCTGTCTTCACACCCCCAACTTTAGGCTTCAGCAAAAGGTCCTGTGAAGTTTTATTACACTAAATTTATGATTGTAATGTTCTGATCTGGGTACTTAAAGAGGATTAGCGAAACATTCAGGGAAGCATCTGTAACCAGAACTTCCCGCACGATTGTCGTGTGTCTCTCTATTTGCCAGGTATGCTGACTCTTTGTTAGTATTTTTATTTTCTCGGTTTTGAATTCTATGCTGATCAGTAATGTAACTAAAATGTGATGTTTTCCTATAAAGGTTGTATTTCTTTTTATTAATTGAACGTACTTTTGATTGAGCTTCCATTGCTATTTTTAAATATGCCTGGCATAAATAAATGTGAACTTTGACTTATTCTGGACTTCTTGGAAATGATTTTCTAGTAGGTTAATGTGTAGGGTGCTTTCCTCAAGACTGCGCCAGGGCAGCCCACGCCGGAAGTACCGACTGATGAGCCATGGGGACATCACTAGGGCTCCGGATGTTGAGCTGTCACTGGCTTAACACGATGTAGCTCTCGCGATTATGGGGGAAATATATACTTTCTGTTGAGAGCACGCAGGCGCGGCCCACTTTAAGATATGATAATCGCTCTGCATCCTCTGAGTAAGTCAGAAACTGGCGAGCTTGTGTCTACGAATTCGCCACGGCCGGGGTGTAAATCGAAAGCGGCACCAGTCCCTAATGAACGAAATATTGAGACTACGGGATTTCCAGAATATTCAAATGTCTAAATTATTATACAGAAAATTGGCCGTGATCAGCAAATTATAGAATACAAACCAGAATTAACAAATTATTCATAATTGGGGTCAGACTAAATTATTAATGGAGTCAGATTTTTGTTTGGAAACTAAATTTTAATATTTCAAAGTAATTTTTACAGAAGTGCCGAAAAAACTCGACACGCAAGAAACCTTCAGCTGGACTGCTAGGCTTGCCGTAGCGGGAGGAGCCTTACACCCTGGAGGGCTCCTGTGCCTCCTGCACTGCCTCCAGCACCCTGGTGGCCTCCAGCTCCACCCTGGTGGGCTCCTGCTCTGTCGGTCCTGCCCCAGTCACCTGGTCCTCCGCACGGACCTGGCCCTCCAGCCCTTGCCCGGTCTCACCCCCACCCCACCACTCCCCTGGACTATGCTTCGTTTGTAGCGTCTGGAAGCCGCTCTTTGGGGGGGGGGCTATGTTACGGATCTGGTCGGTGAGCTGCGGACCGCTCACCACCAGATGTCGCTCTCACTCTATTCACACTCAGACTGTTGCTTTACACCCCGGACTACATTATCCATCAGCCACTACTCCCACCACCTGCACCAATCAGAGACCGTATTTAAGCCCCGGTCTTCCTGTCACTCTTCGTCGAGTATTGAACTGTTCATACATTCATACAAAGCGTTTTCTCCTTGCTATACTGTGTCTAGTTTTCTTGTTTTTGTACTCTCGCCTGTCTGACCACTCTCCTGCCTCGCCCCCTGGATTACGTTCGCCGCTGTCTGACCCTCGCCTGTTTTATGGACTATTCTTCCCCTTGCTGTCTGAATTCCTGTCTGCCGTTGTTTGACCCTGCCTGCCTGACCATGTCAATGTCTCGTCCAATCAATAAAAGTTTGCAAATGGATCCGCTCACGTCTCGCCTCGCTCCCTCCGTTACAGTTTTACATAAAAGGAATTAAAATAATCACAACAATAAAAACAAGGAATTTAAAACTGTTTCAAATGATTTAAAGAATTGATTTTAAATTAAAACAGTTAAGAATTATAAGCTGAGAAAAAAATTATAGTCACAAATTTTAAACCTTGTGTATTATCTTGTATACTGTAATGAAGAGTAAAATTGATGGCATGTATTCTGCAGAAAAAAAGTCCTTGTCAGGGTTTATATAGCCAGTATGATGATTTTGCATTGACTGCAGCACTACTTTGTGTGACATTTTAATTCTGAATATGTTCAAGTTTGTTGCAACTAAAAAACATCATATGATGCAGTGTTGTACATTAAACTAACAGTATGTTTTAAAAGACCATTTTTTTTACACACATAGTTTAGTGGTTAACCCAAATGTTGTTTGCTCTGCTGAACAAAATGCCATGAAATTAACAAACCAACAAACAAAAAAAAAAAAAAAATTTTTTTTACTGACACGCATTCTATTTCTATTATTTACTGTGGGGATTTGTGATGACGTAATTTGAATGCAAACGCACGAAAGACACAATGACCGTTTGATATTTAAAAGTATTTAAATTGTATTGTTTTTAATTAAACTAACCAATGGTTTCACTAGATAAGACTCATGATAAAAATCATTAAATGTTTTCCACAAAAAATACAATTCTTTACGACTGAAGAAAGAAAGACACAAACATCTTGGTTGACAAGGGGGTGAGTACATTATCTGTAAATTTTTGTTCTGGAAGTGGACTTCTCCTTTAAATAGTTATAAATAACAGCCTCAAACATTTTGGTTGTCACACGCACCGAGTCACGTGAGGTCACGAGGTCCCGGAAGTATCTCCGCAGGTATATAAACAGGAAGTAAGGTTCAGTCAGCACCGGACATTGAGTTCATGGTTAATCTCTTTGTTGGTCGCCTCATCCTCATCAAATCAACTCACGTGAGTACCGCTCAGCGGACGTTTATATACCTTTCTGTGTGTGAATGAGAACGCGGGTTTCCTGGTGGAAATCTCTACTCCTTTGCTGGAGCGTTCTCAGAATAACTGCGTGGCTAACCTGCTCACTCGTGTGTATCCGCGTTTGGGTTCTCTGTCACGCTACACGGGGACCACTTCTCGATCGACCACTTCTTGTCTTGCCTCCGTGACAGAATGTCCGGTCCCGAGATGGCCCCGGCGGATCTGGAGCAGCTGGTGGGAGTGATCCGGCAGCAGGCCGGGGAGATTATGAGTCTGCGGCAGGAGCTGGTGAGCTTCCGGACGGAGATCGCGGCGCTGCGCACCGAGGCCGCGGGTCTTTGGGCGGAGTGCGCGGTCCTCCATTCGGATCTCACCGCTAACCTGCTCACTCGTGTGTATCCGCGTTTGGGTTCTCTGTCACGCTACACGGGGACCACTTCTCGATCGACCACTTCTTGTCTTGCCTCCGTGACATTGGTAGCTGGAAAGATAGAAAAACTTGTGTGATTTTAAAAAGTCTGGGACAATGCCTGATGACTTGACCAAAAAACAAAAATATGTGCCTTTGAGAAAGGCAAAGAACTTCATGATAAAGGGTGAATGTGGCATATTTATTTTTATGTAGACCTTGGTTGAATGAGTCTTCTAGTGTGTAAAGAAACTGGATTTTAATAAACAAAACCTACTGCTTTTAGATGAAGTTTTGTATTATAGAAGAAGATGGCGAGAAGGTGGGTTAACCAATGTGTTATGCTGCAGAGAGGAGGCCAAACATGTTTTCAGAGAATTCCACACCAGTCTAGTCGGTGCCCACTGTGGTATCATCAAAACTATGGATGCTATCTGTAAGTGATTTTACTGGCCTTGCATGTCTGTAGATATTAGGGTAAGTAGAAATAAACTTTTTCATGTAAATATACACTCTACTACTACAACTAAATGACCCTGTTTGGGTCAGTTACTGTGCTGCCTGCCAGTCAAAGCAAGTTTAAATTAAGAACCAAGCTTAATATAGACCTATTGAAGCAAGTTTCTGTAAATAAGATTGAATTATTTTGTATTTATGATGGCAAGAACACTATAACTTTTTTCCGAGTACAAGTATATATATGTAATTATTTATAACAAAGTGGTGTGAGGCTAAAAAACTAAAAACTAAAACTGCAGAGGAGGTCACGGGCTGTATTATTGAGCTATTTTACAAATTTGGAGCCCCAAAAAGGCCATTGACAGACCAAGGAACAGAATTTGTAAACAAGGTAATGGTTAAACCTGATTTGCTCATTTTTATTATTTTATGAATTGGAAAAATATTTCCTTTGTCTGTACCTATTGTGACGAGCGTCCCAGAGAGTTTCAGCGTCACTCTGGAAACGGACGAGGAACACCTGCACGCTCTGATCACAGGCTGATCGCCCACAGCTGAACCTCTTCACACGGTGGCTAGATAAGCTGCATGAGTGCTGCCAAAGGGTGGACTGGGCACAGGTGCTGGCACCCCTGTTAACGGGTGAAGCTTTGCCACCAGAGGGAACTCTCACCAGTTTGTTTGTTTTACTCCTTGCACTGTTTCGCTACTTGTGATTCTTTGCTGCCTGCCTTTTCGACCTTATATTTTAGATTATTCTCTCTGAGTCCTGCTTGCTGCCTGCCCCAACTCTTTGCCTGTTAACTGTGTATTCTTTTGGATTACCTCTGCTACCTCTGATGCTGTTGATCAACCATTGCCTGTTACACTTTGAGTTTGTTAACAAAGCTGCAAATGGATCTGCACGCCTCTGACCCATCATTACATATCTGAAGTACCTGAGAAATATAAGGTTAGTGTATTATTTTTAAATGTTACATTTTCTTTTGTAACCCAAGTAAAAATATAAAATTTTCTTGCATAGATCAATGAGGCAATCTAGGACACTATAGCAGAGGAGTTTATTGCAGATTGCATTAAAATGTGGACAGTATTTACCAAACAGTACAAGATTTGGAAAAAAAATTTGGAAAGGGGATTATCTATTGACATTCAAGTTGGAGACAGGGTACTGCGGCAGAATGTACGGAGCAGGCAGAGACGGCGAGTCAAACTTGATCCAGGATACATTGTGTTGTCTACACACGGTAATAAATGTGGTGGACAAATCTGTTAACTTAAAGGATGACAAAGGACACTGCTTTCCCAAATTAAAAAAAAAAAAAAAAAAAAAAAAAAAAAATTTATAGTCCACTTTATGGAATATGCCCAAATACCTGCTACCACCTGGCTTCCTGCCGGTGCTGCTCCCACCCAGCCCCAGGCAAACTGTTCAGTCTGTATGTATGGTTCTGTCAACATACATGTACATCTTCATATAAATAACTATAAAAAAAAAGTAACTAACCATTTCTCTCTCACAGTTACTTACAGTGTTAAAAGAAATATGGGCCAAGAAAAAAGGCGGCATATTATGCAGTAAAATCTGCCCATATAAAGTCTTTACATGGGAGGCTGAATGCCTCAGACCTGGAGAAATGCTTGAAAGTGAGATGTTTTAACCCATCAATATTTATAAATCTGCAAATAGTGTGTGTAATAGCTCTTCCAAAATATTTTGGTTTAATCAGTTGTTCTCCAGGCATTCTCTAAATGTGCTGTCAGGGGTACAATTTGCTGCGGAACAAACAAGACATGAAGCAGGCAAATCCATACGCAAGCTTTTATTAGAGAAAGACAGAGACATGGTCATACACAGGCAGGGTCGAACACTGGCAAACAGATACAAACAGGGCAAGACACAAGAGTATTCCAGGGACAGATGAGGGTTGATCGGCAGCGAACGTAAGCCGGGCAAGCAGATAATCAAAACAGACAGTCTCAAGTTCAATCGAGGGATGAACAGTCCGAAACGGCAAGGCAAAGGGTTAATCCACAACAGGCAAAAAGTCCAGGGCAGGCTGAAGGCAGACAAGACTAGATAACAAGACTAGGATCAAGACATGGATGACTAGACTAGGAAACAAGACTAACTAGACTCAGGAAACTTTAGCTCCATAGAGTTGCCATTATGAGGAGCGTGATAAATGCAAGACAATACTTGGGCCAGAATGATGGTGATGGCCTCGTATTTGTATTGTGTCTGATTGGCTGCAGGGGGAAGTACAATCCGTACAATGGAACATGGGAAGTGTAGTCCATGGTGTACTGCGACCTCTGGTGGGAGGCAGACCAGACAGGACTTGTGACAAAATTGTGTAAATCAATTTGTTTTATTTTAGGTTATCAATGCATACTTGACCTTGCTTACTAAAAACTATGCAGGCAAGGGCTATGTACTTTATTCCTATCAGGCATTGAACCTCTGAAATGGCAGTGCCAGTTCAAAGAAAAAGTTCAAAAATTCTGATTTCTTCAAAAAGATCTTTCATGCTATAGGAGAACTAGTAAAATGAACTTGTTACAATATTTCATGCATTTCCACTGTAGCTGGATCCAGGGGAATTTAATGAGATTAACCACTGGACACTCATGGTTTTTCTTTCCATTTTAATCATTCTATGAACTAGTGATATAAATTTAGAGGCAGGTTAAAAATACATTAATTTTACAGGCGATATATACTAATTCTATACCTCAGTTCTCTTGGTGAAAACCATCAAAAAATAGCTCAATGTAAAAAAGTTGCAAGGACAAAAAAAACATATGCCATTCATGTCCTCATTTATTGTTTGTCTGATTTTTATTAACATTTGAAATACTTCTTAACCCAACATGCAAATTTATGGTCAATTTATTAGTTTTTTTTATGTAAAGTAGGTGTTTTTTTTTAAATGCACTTACTAATTAAAAGCGTTAAAGTATTGAGGGTTTAATTACTTTTTTGTAGTTTGCAGAAGCAATTTTTACAGGAGGCAGTTAGGAGTTTGGAACCACAGCTGCCAATGTTGACATTTATCACACTGGTGGTATATAACACACTGGTCCCCAGACCTGTACATCATCTTATATTTCACATAGTTAATTGTTTTAATTGTAACAAATATGATGCAGGGCAACAACAAGGACCTGTGTGAATATCGGATCAGCTTTCCAGCTTTGGAGAGAACTAAAGGAGCGGGAAGGGCTGTGATTGGATGTCGAGGTTGCTTTGTTTCTTCTCAATAGGTCAGTGAGTAACATTGGTTTTGCTTTGCTTCACGGAACTAATATATGCTGGCTTTTGCTTGAATATGCTTGTGTATCAGAATCTGCAATATCATCTTTGAAGCCATACCAAAACTGCCTGGGTTGTCTTTGTGTCCACGCTATCAAACAATGATTTAAAGGCCCATTCATAGACAGCCGTGAATTCCTAAATTAATCAGCTATTTGAACACATTAAATGAATGACTCAAAGACATTTAGTGCCACCTTCTGGCAAATTTATTTTCTTTTTTAGAGTATCATTTCAATGTCATAAAAAAAATAAAATAAAGGCCTTGTCAGAATGCTTTACTGAATTGAAATGAATCAGCTATTTGACAAATTAAATGAAAGATAAAGATTTTATTGCAAACTGTTAATAAATTTACTGATTTTATAATATAATTTCAGTGTTGTAAAAAAAATTAATAACATCCAACTAAAGTGACAGCCAAAAAAATAAAATCTGCATTTTTGTAAACATTAAGGAAAAACAAGAAACAAACAAAAAAAATTTACCAATGACTTTCATTGTATGAACAAAAAATACTGTTTCTCAAATTATCCTCCTTTATGTTCCAAAGTTTACATGTACTGTTGCAGCCTAAATGTTTGTGTAATAAATTTTATGTTGAATAAAAGAATGACTTGTGGATTGATGTGAATGCCAGCAAGCAGGAATGGTCAGAATGCATGTGGATTGATTTGATTGGGTTACAAGAAAAGGTAAGATAAATTAAATTTAATTAAATTGCGGCAGACTTTAATGGACAGTAAAATAAAGGCAGAACACCATATAACTCCAAGTCGGCACCATAACTTCATATTAATGTGCGGCTAAACAATTTGAGTGTTCCAAACAAAGTGAAACAGCGGCAACTGGTGTTTTACGATGTTCTGCCTTAGTTTCTTTAAGTTATGGTTACGACAATCCATTATTTTCTCAGAAAAACAACTAAATTGACTCTAGATACTTATATGCATGGATGTCTTGAATGTGCCAAAAATATCAATAACTCACTTTTTACCAAAATCACAGTTATTGTATTTTGACATTATATTTAATTTAGTGATTCCTCTGGGAAAAACACACTTTTAGAACAACTGTATTACAATATTTTTGTATATTTTTTCTGGACAGTTTGTTCCAAAAATTTGTGTTGCTTTTTAGGTCAGATCCTGTCACCGCTGCCAGTTGAATGACCCCATCAAGACAACTGATAAGACTAACAAGCTAGTATCAAACTTGTGTACAGTTTTGCCTCCATTTGGTTGATGCAGGTAAAAGAACCTGGGGAGGTGCTTGGTTTGGATTTGATTGAACCACTGCCAGAAACAGTGCACAACAAGAAGTTCATCCTTACAATGACTGACTTGTACACAAAGTGGGTGATGGCAAAACCTATGCAATCTAAGACAGCAGCTGAGGTGTCTGCAATAATAACCACTAAGTTGTACATGTTCGGCATGGTTAGGAAAATCATTACAGACCAAGTGAAGGAGTTCGTCTTCAAGGTAAAGTTTTGTAAATGTTTAATTATGTTTTTCCCCCCTACTCTTGTCTCAACATACAGTACATACAGTATCTCACAAAAGTGAGTACACCCCTCACATTTCAGCAACGTTTTTAATATATCTTCTTAAAGGAACAATAGTATAGAAATGAAACTTGGATATATTTTAGAGTAGTTAATGTGCAGCTTGTATAGCAGTGTATATTTACTGTTCCCTTAAAAATAACTCAACATACAGCCATTATTGTCAAAACAGCTGGTAATAAAAGTGAGTACAACCTAAGTGAACTTGTCAAAGCGGTGTCTGAAGTCTCAATATTTTGTGTTATCTAGCACAAAATCATTATGTGCATGGAATTCACCAGAGCTGCACAGGTTGTTGCTGGGATGCTCTTCAAATCCTCTATAATGACATCATGGAGCTGCTGGATGTTACACACATGGTGCTTCTCCACCTTCCGCTTGAGGATGCCCCATAGGTGCTCAATAGGGTTCAGGTCAGATCCCCATCACCTACACTTTCCTCAGCAAGACAGTTGTCATCTAGGTGGTGTGTTTGGGGTCATTATCATATTGGAAAACTGACGCTGGGCCCAGTTCCTGAAGTGAAGGCATCATGTTCTGCTTCAGAAATGTATAGTACATAATGGGATCCATGTTTCCCTCAATGAACCGCAGCTCCCCAGTACCAGCAGCACTCATCCAGCCCCAGACCATGATGCTACCACCACCATGCTTGACTGTAGGAGAGACACAATTTTCTTGGTACTCCTCACCAGGGCATCAACACACATGCTGGACACCATCTGAGCCAAACAAGTTTATCTTAGTCTCATCAGACCATAGGACATGGATTCAGGAAATCATGCTCTTGGACAGGTTGTCTTCAGCAAACTGTTTGCAGGCTTTCTTCTAAGTCAGCTTCAGAAGAGGCTTCCTGCTCAGATGACGCCAAAGCAAACCAACTAATTGCAGTGTGCAGCGTATGGTCTGATCACTGACGAGCAGACCTTCTACTTCTGCAACCTCTAAAGCAATGCTGGCAGCACTCATGCATGTTTTTTGAAGCCAGATTCTGCACCTGACGCACAGAACGAGTTGATCGACCCTTGCGAGGACTATTCCGAATGGAACCCATCTGGGAAAACCTCTGTATGACCCTGCTCACAGTACTGTAACTCAGTTTCAGGTTGTTACTGAACCTCTTATAACCTAGGTCATCTTTGTGGAGAGCAACAATTCTAATTCTCAAATCTTCTTTGCCATGAGGCGCCTTGTTGAACATCCAGTGGTCAGTATGAATTGTACTCAAAGCACCAAATTTTAACTGCTCTAATACAAGATACACAACTTTGTATGGTCCTGTCAAGCAGACAAAAACATGAACATGATAAATAGGACATGTGGCTTTGCATGGTTAAATGACAGTGCTGTTATCACTTAGGGTGTACTCACTTTTGTTGCCAGGTGTTTTGACAATAATGGCTGTATGTTGAGTTATTTTTAGGGGACAGTAAATATACACTGCTATACAAGCTGCACATTGACTACTCTAAAATATATCCAAGTTTCATTTCTATAGTATGTATGTATGTATGTATGTACGTATGTATGTATATGTAGGCATAGGCACAGACATGGGTATAAGGTTAGAGCACCCTCACTAATTTAAGAAGCACCCTCAGTGATTTGATTCTGGAACCGGGTCTAGCCCAACTCTGTCCGTTCCTGACAAAGCGAAAAGAAAACATGCAAATTGTACAGTTTTCTTTAAGTTGTATCCTTCAAATGCAGTGCTATTTTTCATAATGCTGTGGAGATGCCTTCACACAACATCAATCTCTGTGCAGCTGTGGTAGTACAGTGAGCTATTATCATTGGGCATGTTCAAACCACAGAATGGACTGTTTGACCACTGAATCCAGCAGTGTCCACCATAAGTGCACATCACTGACCACTGTTCTTAATAAGTATTTATATTTTCTAATAACATGAGATCTGCAGTTCAGTTTAAAGATGTATTATTGTGTACCTATTGCACTCATAGCCACATCCACTTTAAATGTCTGAATTCATACCATTTCAGTGCTTATCTCCATCAATGAGATATCAGTGTGTATATCGAAATGAAAAGGAGTTTAAAATCCTTGTTTACTTCAAAATGGTGTACACACATTTCTATGCCCATTAAATGTTGTGTGTTGATGTAATTTGGACTAGTTACTGAAATCAATACGGTTTAATACATTCCTGATGTTTTCCCAGCATACTCATTTTGCCAGCCGGTATGAGCTACAGACTGAACTACTGCAGTTCATTCAGTGCCGTTCACAGCAGGAGCAGATGGAGATCGAGCAGCAGGAGCTACAGAGGTTGATGTTGAGCTGGGTGATGTTGTACCGACAGCATCATCTACCAGCATTAAGAACACCAGATAAATGTTGGATACGCATAACTGCACAATCTCTCTTCTGGATTGATGCACTTTTCCTGCCCTGTAGCCAATATGGAGTTCCAGCTCAAGTGACAGAGCACTTGTGACAGGTAGACACTGAAACTAATTAGCTTTCAGTGTTAAAACACGTCCCCATGACTCTGTCCTACAGGGGGCTGATGTATGGACCAACTGGAAGAACATTCAGGAATCTGGGTCTGACAAAGTGGGATATATCAGATCTATGTCTCTTAACAGTGGCAGGCTCCGTAAAAGTTCTATGGCTTGTAAATGGAGGGACATGAACCGAAGAAAGATAGTCAACCAACAGGAATGACCTGCTGGCCTCACTATTAGTGTCTCTTTAGATGCTTCAAGGATCACTGGAACTACATCTCCACAGCTATTGAAGTGACTTGACAACTAGATTTCAATAGCACTTGCAGCATAATCTCAACATGAGCTCATCCATAACTTCTGTTCACTGTCTCCACAAGGTCCTGCTACTTCTGGGGACTGACTGGATGTTCCATCAAACCTCTGCCATCTTGTGCATCTGAATTCATCTGTGTTAAAATTACATTTGTGCTATAAAATAACATTTGAATAATGTTTCAGCATTAATACAGACTCACATGTTTATTATTTGATGTATGATCTTTAACAGAGAGCAGAGAGATGACAGTGATGAGAAGGTAAAACCCAATACAACAGCAAAAGAGAAATCATATTAAAGTTCCTCTGTCCTGTAGGACACTACATCAGTCACATCCGTGACGTCAGTGGATCTGGATGGCTGGAATGCAGTGACACCAGCATCAGAAGATCCAGCTGGTCAAAGGCACTGAGTAACATCAGGAAGAATAGCTACATGCTCTTCTATGTGAAGATGTAAACAGTACCACAATACTAGTGCTCAACTATAATGTTCAAAGCTAGGTTCATGTGTATTAAGAAACTGTTGTAATTTCAGTAATCTCTGGTTTTAGTATGTTAACCTCTTGTTCTGCTGGTCTGAACTAGCAGACACTGATTCGTGGGTTCATTGTGACTAAATTAATTATCCAAAATACAGATGATGACACCGATTAGCATGTGCAGAAATGTTCACATGTAAGATTGACTTTGACAAGCCTTACCCAAATAGAATATTGTCTGCTTTTTCTGTAAGCACTAGAGGGCACAAGTGTCTCAGAAACCTGTCTTTGCAAACAGTCTCCCAACATCTCACCTTTGGTTTACATTCAAGTTTCATTGGAGCTATTTTTATTATTTACTTTTTCTGTCTTTCCTGGATGAACGTGTGTTCCTGGGGAAACATAAAACTGTTGCAAAATGCTCTTGAAGAGCAGTCAAGTTTGTGCTGACAAATACTAATCTCTGAAAGCATAAAACACAGTTTTTCTAATTGTGTTTTCAGTGTACTAAATACATAAAATTTACACTACCCTTGTGAAAAAAAACAGCATATGCTGTTTTGATGCTGGTTTAAGCTGGTTTGAGAGTGACTCTGCCTCTGAAACTTTCAGCAGCCTCTGAGGCTGGCACTGCATCTCAGATTGACACTTCCAATGAAATGGACATTGTGTTTCAGACTGACACTGCCTCTCAGGTCAGCACATTTTAGACTTCCAGTGAATCTCAGACTGATTCTGCCTTTGAGGCAACACTGCCTCTCATCTTCCACTGCAAATCAGACTGCCACTGGCTCTGAGATTGACACTATGTCAACTACCCCTGAGGACACTACCCTCGAGACTGACACTACCTCAGAGACAGGCCTTGAATATCAGACTGTTTCTGAATTGGAGACAACACTGCCTCTCAACTGATACTGGATCCGATACTACTCAGACATCCACTGTTTCTGGCATCCACTACAACTTCCAGAAGACCTGAGCCCTTTTTAATTTACAACTAATTTAATTTAATTTACATCTGTCTTACTCTTTATATGGTGCAATAAAATTAAATAAATAAATAAATAAATAAATAAATAAATGTTCTTTTTTTTTCTTCATGCCTCAGTGAAGTGCATGGCAAAAGAGCTGTGCTAAATGCAATACACCAGCATTGTGTTTCATGTCTGAAACTATTCCACAGCAAAAAAGCAATGCTTTCACTTATTTTCTTTTGAAAAACTGCTTATGGATTTTCATTTTTAGTAATAAATTGCTAAAATGTAATGTAATCAGCTCAGATACATTGCATTGCAACTGGCTGATGCTAACACCTTGCAAATTAAGCATGTTGTTAAATGTTGTATTAATTATATGTTAAATCAATAATGTTATTAATATTTGTTGCAGTGAATCTCAATGTATTTAAGCAGATGACACATCAAGGTTGTAGCAAATTAGCTCAAAAACTGAATAGAATAAATTGTAAATGAATACAAATAAACATAAATAATAATATAATATTATAATAAATTATTTAGATTCGCTTCCAGAAGTAACTGCAGCAAAAACAATATTACAATCAACTAGTCGAACAGCGAACATTCAGTGTAACTGCGTATCAACTCTAAGAAATACTATTTTTGTGGCCACTGAAAATAACCTCCTTACACTAATCACAATTAGTCTAATTCATTTCATAATTTTTAAATTTTTATTTTTTTTTGCTAATTAATGTTGCAAAATCTTCAGCTAATAAAGAAAATTGTAGATGTTCGATTACTATTTGGAGCATTGGGTTCGCTAGACAAGGGCTTAAGGAACTCGCTTTTGTGAAAACCTCAAATTCAACTAAAATCAATATTATTCACCCTGTTTTTTTTTTGCCTGTAGCTCACAATTAGCCTGTGTGCATTCCGACTCATTTTGCCAGCACGGGTCACATTTATCCATGTGTAAACAAATTAACAAAACTGCTCACACCATTCAGAATCTCAGGACAGTATAAAAAGTTGCACAGGTGATTATGTGTTTTCAGAGGGTTATGAAGTTAGAGGCTAATCAGACACCACATGAATGCATTTATGTAAATGAGGCAGGGTTTAACTTGGCAAAAACTCAAACGAGGAACAAACATAATTGGGAAAAGGGCCACCGTGGATGTGCCAGGACAGAGAGGAGCGAATATCACAATGTGTGCTGCCATCTCAACTGCAGAAAAGGCAGATTGGTCCTTACAACACAGAGTGCCTCTTTTTGTTTTTATTTTGTGAATTTGATTTGTGATTGCATGGGACAATGTAGCATTCCACCATTTACATGCAATCACAAGCTGGTTTGCAGCCCATATGAGAATGGTTTCTTCCTCCATACTCTCATTCCTCAACCCCACTGAAGATTTTTTTTTTTTTTCTGGAGGTGGAAAGTCTACAATCGTCGGCCACATGATCAACTATCCCTCCTGCAGCATTCCCACTCTTTTTCGGTGATCATTTTCCAGGACATTTTTATTTTAATTATAGTGGGAATAAAAGACAAAGGAGAACAACCTAAAGTAATGTATTATTCCTCTTGGAACACCTTTAAAAACATATAGTTTATGGCAGTGAATTAACTATAAAATAAGCTCTTTAATATGAGTTCTTATTTATATATTACAACAAGTGATTTTTAGAACCAATTTCAGTGCCCTAGCAAAATAAACAAAATATATTGGAAGTATTAAATTATTTATTATTATTTAGCTGTTTGAAAAAATAAAAAAATAAATCAGTTCATTTCTTATGCTACCAATAATATTAAAGTTTTTTTTTTTTTTTTAAATACTGGCAAGTATCCTTCAAATATTTTCAATTAAGTGTTGCTTTAAGAGGGTCAAATAAAAAAAATGAGGGCATTGTGACTAATTAAACACCTCTGATTGGCCATTTGCATATCACTGCTCATAGAAAGTGATATAAATATTCACGGAAGTGTTTAGAAAGGCTGTTTATGTTTTTAAAATTGCAGTATTGACATGGTACAGAAGCCTACTTTTGACAATAATCAGAATAATTAGTTAAGTAATAAAGTTACTGAATTACTGAAATACTTCTGTTTAAGTTGAACATTAGAAGGTTTGTAAACACATCAATGTTCAAACTGTTAAAAGTCAGTAATGATGCACCAATCTTGATTTTTCATGGCTGATTCAGATTTTTTACAAACAAATTCCAGTTTGTTCATTTTTCTTAAAAGAATGAAAGTATGACTAGATGACAAGATGTTTTTTACTCTATTACAGGGCAAACTTTCTGTAGACATTTAAAATCAGAGGTAACCACTGCATTTTAAACACGATCCAATAGGGCTGGACAATAATTCAATAAAAAGTATTTTCACAATATAATTTTTTTCAGGAACAGTGGTATGATTTTCGATATCTCAATATATATTACCAGTGTTTCCCACACACTGATTGAGGACTTTGAATAAACATGAGCACTGCACGTTTTAAATTAAAATCCAAAAAATTTAAATGGCATTTTCACTTTATCTGATAAGGCAGGATTCGTGAGCACAGCGCTGCTTTGTGTACAACCGTTACTGGGGAAACAGATGTTTCTGCCACACCAAAAGTGCCGCTTACTGGCAGATAATGAATTTGTATTTGAAGGCTAAATACAAATAAAAGGTGAACATTAATTTATTTGTACCATTTTAAAAAAAAAAAAAAAAAAAAAAAAAAAATTATATATATATATTCATTTATTTATATATATATACCATTTATATATTTTTTTTATATATTTATTTTTATATATATATATGGTTTTTTAGAAGGAGGTTTCATAGACTTGGTGTTACGACCTTGATGGAAATTTTTGTCTAGGATTTTAAAAGGAGTAACATTGAGATGACCAGAAGAAAAAAGCTGAAGGTAAAGATTGGCAAGAGAAACGCAGGACAACAAATTAGCACCGCAAAAGATTTATTGCTCCCACAACCGTGAGTATTTACAACATTTAGGAAAATAAAATAAGAAACAATAATAGTTTATATAACCAAGAAAAACTGGAGAGGGAACTAAAAGTGGCGCTAGAAAATCAAAGAAATAAATATAACAAAGAACCCCACTGTCTCCTCCCGGTCCTCTAAATAAGAAAACAAAAATTATGAAAAAAAAAAAAAAGTCTTCAGCGCAAATGCGCCCTGAACTTACGCTAACAAAAAAAAAAAAAAAATAAAAATATATATATATATATATATATATATATATATATATATATATATATATATATATATATATATATATATATATATATATAAAATATAATACACATTTAGCGCACTTTACTAAACTAGTGTTTCTAATACATAAATAAAACCTACGTGCAAGGTATGTACGTCACGTGACTTACTAGGCTGTTCCACGTCTCCGTTGTCTGTAAGTCAGCAATTAGATCACAAGTTTGAGTGGAGCATAAGCGGGCTAAAAGTGTCAAAGACACACAAGGTTCGTCGTGAACTCAGGTGTCACAAACGCCAAAAGTTTACACAAATCATGTCAACAAATCTCACACTAGTGTCGCAAGTAGTAGCAGACAAACGGACACAACAAAACAACCAGTGACACGCCAAGTCAAACAGCACAGAACTTCCAGTTGCCGCTTCCGTTTTAAAGGTGAATGACTATGAATGACAGCCCCGTCAGCCAATAGAGTTCCAAAGGAGGCGGTACCTAGAAACGCTAAAAGTGATAGAACAAAAAGAACATGCACAAGAAAAACAGTGTACGGTTCGTAACACTTGGCAAATTCATTTTTTAAAAAGTTTGTATAGACACCTGTTGTGGGCGTTCTTTGCAATAATTCTGAGGCCTTTTAAAATGTTATTCATATCAATATCAGAATTATATCATACTGAAATTAAAAAATATAGTGTGATATAAATTTTGGCCATATCATCCAGCTCTACGATCTAAAGAAAGATCCTACATACATGAGCAGCTTCTAATCTAATTTCAAAATCTGAAGCAAAAACAGAACGGTCTAATGTTATCTTTGTGAAATGATGCTGCATAAAAACATATCTGCAGGAAACAAAAACAGACTGAAAACACAAATTCACTCTCTGACAGCAGGTGGTGCTAATGGAACAACAGTGATACAGAATTTCCCTGGTTACTGTAGTAAACAAAGCAGCACCAGAACAGAGATCGGCTGAAATAAAACGAGAGCTGACTGCTAATTGTGTGTTTGGAGCAGAAACTGGCCAGTTATTTATGTCAGTTCAAACATTTTCTGCTACTAGCATTATTTGTTTTGGGCTTCACTAAAGGAGAATACAAATCCAATTTTCCAGGACAACTACAAGATTTTCCAGGCGTTTCCAGGACTGGAAAATTAGTCATCAATTTCCAGGTCTTCCAGGGTGCGTGGGAACCCTGCTCCTGGATGCAATGGATGCTCAGCTGAAGACTGCCAGGGGTGGATAAGGCACGCTAAGTGTTTCTTTTCAAGGTGCTTAGCGAGAGACAATATAATATGTGATGTGGACAAGAACATGTGGCCAAATGGTGAAGACTGTATGAAGTAGAACTTAACTTTTTTTTTTTTTTTCTGTCATTGTTTTATGTTTGCAAACTATCAACCAAAGGGGATAGTTTTTTTTTTTCATTTGTTTGGTTTTTTGTTTTTTAAATCACTGACAGCAATTTCATATTGCTAATACTGTCTTTACTGCAAATCTGACACTTACTCTAAAATTAATTCACACATTCAGAAACAAAAAATGCAGAGTGGATTACAATTGAATTATTATTTTTCAATGTTCTATTGAGGAATAACTAAAACATGACAAGATGTTTGCAAATGTTTGTTTGAACTATGGTTTCAGGAAACGCTGAATTAATTTGTTGAATTATGTTGGTAACGATGGAACTTGAGACCATACTGTAGTTGGCTAATGATGCTTTCAGAAAACACACCCCAGGTTAATATTCTAATTACATTTTTTCTAATGTCATTTTTGTTTTGTAATTCAATTTTACAAAAGAAAACATTCCATAATCATACCTGTTTTTTTTTTTTTTTGGTTTGTTTTTGTTTTTTAGGTCATTTTTTTTATGAGTGAGAAAGTGTTTTTTTTTTTGGTTGAAAGCCTTTGCTAATGTTAATGGCTTGATTTGAGACACAAAGTGTTTTGAACATTTTTGTGCATTTTGAAGGTGAAATGAACTGCTGTGCCAAGATGAAAGTTGTATTAAGTATTTCGAAATGTATCTTAGCAATTGTAAAAATTGGGGTGTGTTTCCCAAAACCAACTATTGCAAGTTCTGTCGAGTTCAGTTGAATGAGAACCAACAGTTCAATTGAACAATGCTTTTGGGAAACACACCCCTCGAAAGTTTTGGAAAAAAAAAAATGGTAAACTGTTTCATAAATTGTATGTTTGCAAACAAAGAAAACTGCAACATCAAAACTAAAACAAGAACAACCACTGGAACAAAAACACCCTCCACACTAACAAAAAGCTTTATAATTTGCAGTGCTTGACAAAACAAGAGAATAATAGTTCTTATTTTTTCCCCCCCATTTAATTTAATCCTGTTAGTTTGGCATAAAATAATATAAATTTAGATTATCATCATAAAAATCTTTCAGTGCTAAAATCTGAACCTAAAGCTGGACTCACACTACAGGATTTTTAGCCCAATTTTGCCCCAATTTTCCCCTCCTGAGAATCGGAGCAAAAATCTTGTCGAGCACCTCAATCGGTCCTGATGTTCGGCACAGATTATCTGGTAATGTGAGACATTCACAGATTGAATCTTGCACCTCCCGATCTGCTCTCACACAAATCGGCAACTGCTAAACAGCTGCTGTATGGTTCATTGGATAGTGGAGATGGAGGAAACTGCTTCTATGTTTTTGTAGTAACACTGTCTGTATAATATGTTGAGAACATACCACACCCGCATGGAGCAAGGAAAGCAATGCTCCATGCAGGCCGAGTCCGACCCGAGCCCATCTTTTTTTCCCCTTCTCTTAAAACGGCTTACACTACTGTTTTAGCAATTAAAATAGTTCAGTTTTATATGTAATGGCAAAGTGATTATATTTCGTTTTGTTTTTTATTAAGTTAATTTAGAAAAACGTTTGGAGCATTTTTTCTTTGTTAAATATACGTTTTTTTGTTTTTTTTTAATTAACGACCAAGCGGTCAGCTGCAGACAGTGAGTTCATATGTTTAATCAGTTTTTCCTTCTCAAATCACGACCTGCCTAAAGTAAAATCTATAGATACAAAACAGTTAAAGCATATAACAGTTAACTAACATTAAAAAAAACAATCCTGTAGTGCGAAGCCGGCTTAAGTCAACAACACTTATACAGGTCTAGGCACTGATTGACAAGATGATTATCAGCTGGATAATAAATTGATTATACAATGACTAATTGTTTGCTAATTACCAACCACACAGGTGGAATAGTCTTGCAGACCAACATCATCATCATCAAAAATAATAATAATAATGACAGTAACACAGCACCATATATATATATATATATATATATATATATATATATGGTGCTGTGTAAAGGTAAAGGCCCAGTAAAGGTAACATGGTGGACAGTAGCAAACATGGATGGTATTTTATGCACATGTTTCTGCAGATCACCTTTATTTATATACATTTTATACAATATACATTGTTTCAAAGCAGCTATGAACATCTCAGTAATCTCATCTGACTTACAATAAGAGAACAGGAACTGGCAGGAACCTTTTGCTACAAACTTTGCTTGACAGAATCATTTGTCTGATGTCATCATATTTACCTTAAATGCTAAACTCAATATATTCACCATAGTTTATTATGTGATGCTATGTCAGAACATAAGATCAGCATATTTTAAACAGATTCTTAAATTTGTAATCCTACACTGCCTACCTTTGTCACGTACGACCTACCTAAAGTTTTCTGGCTGGTTGGCTGGTTTTAGCTGGTTTAAGCTGGGAGTAGCTGGTTTTAGCTGGTCTCCCAGATTGGCCAGCTAAGACCAGCCTGGAACTGGCCAAACCCCCTCTAAAACCAGCCTGCTGACCAGCTAAAACCAGCCAAATGGGGTGTTACAGTTTTTAACTTTCATTACCATCTATACAAAAGGGGAAAACTTAGGAATAATTTTGTACTGTAATGTAAACATGGACCATGTAACACATGCAACCTGTTGTTTGTGTTTTCAGGTTGTTGTGTTCTGAGTGATAAAGTGTGTTTGTTTGGTGAAAACCTTTGCTAGAGTTTTGCAAGAATAAGTGGATTTAAGGCATTTTGAATTTAAAATGAACTGCTGTGTCAAGTTGAAAGATGGTTAGGAGAACTGTGTGAAGAGTGTTGAAAAAGTGACTTCAGTATTGAGAAACGTGTCCTAGCGACAAAAAAAAAAAAAAAAAAAATAAAAAAACGTATAAATAGGTGCTGTGCAGTGCCACGTTGTGGGAAAAACTAAAAGACAATGCTCTGCCAACTATGTTGGATCCTACAGCCCTGGTGAAAAAACCAGCATATGCTGGTAGGTATGTTTTGATGCTGGTTTAAAGGGTCATGAAACCCCAGTCTACTTTTTCTGAGATTTGAGCAGAGGTGTTTGTGTTGCACATCATATATGACAATGTTAGCATCCATTAATTTTAATTGTTGGAGAGAACTGGTTAATTTTGAGCTTTTTTGCTCTATTTTCATCTTCCGGGTTTAAAATCTACATTGTGCTGACGTCACAGTTTGTGACGTGGCAGTGGACTATAGTACATCGATGACTCCTCAAACTCTGAAACAATGCTTCATCTGCAGAACTGAAGGTAATAATGAGACTGCGTTTTTTGGCAACTGGAAAAGTGCAGCAGTGCACCAGTGATGTCTTGGGTCCATCACAATCTACAGTCAGCAGTGTCTTATATAGCACTATTGCAGCACTTAACCACCCCAAACATAGTAAGGCAGTTCACTGACTTCCCAACTGACCTTAGAAGTTTAAAAAAGATAGAAGCTTTTATGAGAATTGCAGGCTTTCTCTGAGGAGGCATATGTCAATAGAAAAGGATTCCACAGCATCAATGTTCAAGTTGTGTTTGATGCCACTTACAAGATCCTGGACTTTTACAGTCAGACTGAATTTTCCTTGTATGATGTCCTTCCAAATTAAGGACTGATTGCACTAGAAGAATACTTTCTTCCTTGGACCAGTTTGGTTTTCTTTGTGATTTTATTTTTAAGAGTTTGGAATATTAGTCTTTCTTTTCTTTTATATACAGCGTACAATTTGGGTGATGTGATTAGTCAGCTTAATTACATAATTAGAATCCATTTGTAAATTTAATTAATCTGTAAACTTACTAAGAAAATTCTGCAAGGTGAAATATAAAAGTACTTAATTGTAGTTGTGTAAAATAAGTGGTTATGTGTAATTGCCACAGGATTCCAAGAAAGGCAAAGATGATCACAATAATCCACTAGAATGGCTTTAATAATGGCTTTTTAAGAGTCACAAAGTACATAAAAGGAAAACAAACAAATGTGACACTTAACAGCAGACAATAGCAGACAAACCATAAGGCAGAACACAGGACTATAAATACTAAAAAGTAATTAGGGAGAACTGAAACAGGTGCGTGGCTAATTAACAAATCAACTAAACAAGACCAGCCTTGCGTTCATCCCCGACAGAACATTGCAAAATGTTTTTCAAATGGAAACGGTGGTGCATTGAACACCGTGTTCTGATGACACAAGAGTTGCAATTATGGCAGTTGAGAAGACCATTCCTTGTGTTCTTTTTGAAGACTTTTCAGAGTCTGGTGAAATCGGTATGAATACGTGCAATACTGCAAAATATGCCCAATGTTACAGTCACTGCCCTTAAAGACTAGAAAAAAAAAGAGAACATCCCAATCGAGTGAAGGGGTTTGTGGAAACTGTTCCTAATTACTGTGATCCAATATTTGCCTCGCATTTTAAGATGAAAAGACAAACATTTTAGGTGAAGGATAATCCACTCCTTACCTCTGAGAGTGTGTTATGATCTATATGACCTTATTATTTTTATTGTGAGTAACCTTATTAGGCTTATCATTATTGCTGATCACTCCTGTTGTGCTATGATATTGTAATATTTACCATTATATAATCAGAGGAGTATAGAAAAGTTTATGAAAGTGTCACTCCACAATACAACAGCAAAATATATAAATATGTATAGTATTTTTGTTACATTAATCATCGTCTCTTAAGAACCATGTGGTTTATATACATGTTGCTGCTGATTGGGCTGAGATTTTTGACACACCCACCAAACAAGAGAAAATGTATCTCAAACCCCGTTGCACACCACGTTGCACGTCGTTCAACACGGAAACTGTAGCAAAATGTTGGACTCCAGTGTAAGATTGAACTTACCCCATGGTTTATGTGAAGAATGTTGCTGATGGTACATGAGTGACTTACTTTTTCTTGTCAAAGAACAATCTTGCAGGACATCCCTTTGGCATCTGCCAGAAGGGTGAGTGGCAACACTTCCTAAATGATCAACAGTTAAGCTGCTTGTGTGGCAAGCAACACGAGCAGCCAGCTTAAATTTTTCCTCCTTCACTGCAACAACATATTTCTTATAAAGGAACTGCCTGTCAAATGATGTTCTGGCATTTGAAAAAGAAGCTATTTTTTATGCTTTTCAGTAGCAGCATGAGTTAACAGATCACTAGCTCTGATTTCACATTTGCAATATTTGAAGAATGCTTTTTTTTCAATCACCATTGCAACACTTTGAATCCATTCCATTAATTCTGTTTTCTGTGCCCTGGGTGGATTGTGATACGGAAATATGCATCGGTCAAATCTTCCGATATAATCCAAGCCTTGGGACTCAGGGAGCATAGCAAGTGACGTACTACAAGCATTTTGAACTCATAATATCTGAGGTGCCTGTTCAGGCCAGGCTCTTCCCTCAGAACTGGGGAAGCCCTCTCCAAAACTGAAATTGCAATTGTGTGAAGTCACAGTGTTCGTGTGCATACATGCCACCCCTTGAGGCAGACAGCAAAGATCCCTGGCATGCCCTGGGAAACCCCAGTGTCTTTTGCAAATGTTGCTGGATATTCCATCACATTTTCCTTCATTTTTGTCACATGGTCCAATTGTGAGATTAGTAATTCCGATGTATTTTGATTTGTTCTGACAAAATCAACATATGAGGCATTGTATACTGAAAATAACACTTCTCAGTGCAAAAAGGACCATACCAGAGAGTAGATTTAAATTTGTTATCAATAGAGAAAAGAAAACATCTGCCTCTGGACTGACATTCCTCCTCCTCCTTTTGTGCCAAGAAATGTCCCCCTTTCAGGTGTAGATCAGTGATCGGTGCATTAAGGAAAGCCGATTCTGTTCGGGCAGGTTTACCAAGGACAGCCAAAGATGGCGATGGGCCACCTAATTACTGGCCATTACATGACCCAATGACACTAACGCATAACATGTTGTGAAGAATCCAATCTGTCATGGACAGTACTTCCCCCATAAGCATGTCGCTTAGCTTTCCCCTGACATGGTCTCACTTACTGTAGTTCCCCAAAGCAAATAGCCTGATAAGTCTGCAGCAAGGACATTGGGCTCAAATGCCCTTGCCATGCAGGTCTGATCACTATAAATCCTTGCCAAGCTCTTTTTATCATTAACTCATTTGCTCCCAGTACTGGAGTGAAGGTGACATGGTAACACAATACGGTAAGGATACACAAATTACCATGAATTCATGCATAAATTCATGCATAATGCATTACGTACACACACACACACTGTATATAAATAACAAATAACACTTTAAGTGCAAACAATAAGTGTAACCATAATCAAAGTAGTGCTTTCTTAAACTAAAAGCAAATCTTAAACTGCAAAGCATGAAAAGCTAAGAGATGGTGACTACACAGAACAGCCAAAGATATGGTCATGTTTTTCAAGAATATAAGCATGTCTAAAGCTGGCTGCACACTAGAAGATTTTGAGAGCAATTTTAAGCCCAATTTACAATAGCCATTTTACAATAAGCCCAATTCGAGGCTTGATGTTTTGTCCAAAAATACTGTTGTGGTGTCATTAAGATTATTTAGCTGCTCCCAATCGAGACCGAACTCAAATCGTAAATATCAAACATGATGTTGCGGGCTTCTATAGCTGAAACTTGACAGCTACAAATATCCCACATTTTTTCACTGTGAAACAGAATGAGGGCCGGTAGAGCCAGCTGACAACGTCGATTTTTGTCTTCAATTTGTTTTTCTTCTCTAGACATCGTTCCTACAGTCAGCAAGTGTGTGGTCTCATGGTCTGATCGAATCGTCTAGTGTGTGCATTCAGAGGATTGTAAGACTAAAAAAATCAGTTGAAACTGTCTGTGTCTGTGGTCTCCCATGGTTTTAAAATCGGTTAAGAACTGAAAACCGTCTAGTGTGGGGTCAGCCTAAGTTTTCTGGCAGTAGTTGAGACCTTTGGGCAGTAACAATGTCTCCTGCAGTTGAAAACACATGCTCACTTAGAACAGAGGTAGCAGGGATGGAAAGGTGTGCTGTGGCAAGTGGAGACAGCTCTCCACCCACTTGACCACCAGGACAGCAACTGAGTGGGATAAAAACCTCCCTTCTGTAGAGTTAAATTACTTTGGATTGCTCTCTTTCTGTTGGCCATGAAGGGGGAATCGCCATCATTTGGTGTCATGCTCTTTTCAATCATGCTCTTCAGTGGCATCTTCAATATTAATGTCTCCCTCATGCTCCATCATGCTTATATTGTGAGACAACTTTTCACCTCAATGAGAAATACCATGTTTTGGTCTCACTAGATCTGGTGGCACAAGATCTTGTCACACCCCTAGTTTAGACATTTTGTTAGAAAAGAGATTACTAGCATTTTGTTAATGAACTAAACTTGAGCTAAAGACCTTCTCTTTTTCTGCCTTAGCTTCTACAAGAATCAGCACTGTGGGCTCTTGTGAAACGTGGCCTGATGTTGTTGGAGGAGTGTGGTGAAGAGCTGAAAAAAAAAAAGTAAATTATGCAATTGATTGCCTTCTCAGATGTACACGTACGTCGTAAAATTTCTCTTGATCTGGACAGCATCTGCTGTGTACAAATGTCTGACAGACATCTGTAAGATGTCAGTTTTACATTCTAAATCATAAACATCTTTAAGACATCTAATAGACATCTATTTGACATCTGATAGGAAACGTCCAATAGACGTATTGCAGATAAGCAAACCATGACTTGCAGATGTAAATGCAGACGTCAAATAGACATCTCCAAGATGTATGTGTGCTGTCAGGGTTTATATGCTGTGGGTAGGTAACCCCACCCACATCAGCATGCATCATTGCCCTTTCAAGTGTGAATAAAGGTATTTTCAATGAATGGGAACGTGATATCCCAAGTGTACCAACTTAATGAGAACCATTTCTTACCTCATTCCTGACTGAATCAATTGTATAAATGACTCAGTGACTCAATCATTAGGACAGTGGTTAACCGCCACCTACTGGCAATTTTAGTTTCACATTTAAAAGTACCTGTCACAAGTTCGTTTTCAGTGTTTCCCTGTTTTCTTGGCTAGTTTAGTTCCCTGGCATAGTTTCCTGTTTGTGTCTGATTGTATCTAAAACAATTTCCCCTCCTCGCTCCATGCATTTTATAACCGCTCCGCTCCGGTTTCACTGTTTCCCACTCCCACTCCACGTCTTGCTCACTGATACCAGAAACACAGCTCCGCGTCTAAACTATATCAGTATGTTTGAAATACCACAGTTCTGTTCATAACCTATATTAAAAGAAGAAAATAACAGAAATAAAATGAAGATATAGTTTTAAAGTGGCTTATTGGAACACTAGTGCGCAAACTCTTTTCCTTATGCCAAGCTAACATGGTTGTCAATCAGCATTAAAAGGTGGTTGTCATGGTTGTCAATCAGCATTAAAAGCATTAAAAACCATTAAAAAAAAAGCATTAAAAATAAATAAATAATAATAATAATACGTTTCATCAGTTACTTTGCATTCAGATCATTGCATTTTTTATAGATTTTACAAATTTTACATTTGTTTGAATGCATTATTGAGAGAATGATTGCGTGTGAACAAGTGTTGTACTTGTTTAAATCACGCTTTCACTTGAAAAATATTCAGTATCTTAAAAGAACAAATTAATTCGCCGAAAACTATAATTTTCCGCTCATGTCCATTGCTGTCATCCTACTTTTCACATTCTTTCTGATTTGAGTGATCCATCTCCATCAAGCTAGCTAAACAGGCTATGTTTAACACATGCATTCTTGCTATATATGCAGTTATATTATGGGTCGTTGTCATGAATTGTACTCGTGATGGAGCAGTAGTGAAGCGTTCTTGGAGCGAGTAAAAACCACAACGCTCCGACTTTTAAAATTTCCGCTCCTCACTCCATTAAAAATCACACCGCTCCACTCCGCTCCACTCACATACTCTGATCTTTAGGTTCAGGGGTGTATTCCAGAAAGCAAGGTTAATTTACCATCTGCTAAACCGTGAACTCTAGGTTGATTAACCCAGACCTTGCTTACTCAAGGTATGCTGTTTCCAAAAACACGTTGCGGAGTATGTTCATTCAGCTGAGAGTATGTTCCTGGTTAACACGTAAGACATTCTCAACAGAGCAACCTATTTACCTATTGAAAAATGGGAATCGGATTCATCTCTTTCCCATGATTTTAATATATGTATACAGATTTGTAAAAATAATTTTTCTTTTATTGTTAATTCTAATTTGCAACTTATTCAATATAAGACTCTGCATAGAGTACATACTACACAACAAAGAAAGTATAGAATGGGTTTTACTAATTCACCCATATGTGTTCAGTGTAATCTTTTAATTTTTTTCACTTACCTTCGTTTCTTATGGTATTGTAGTCTTGATCAGATTTTTTGGTTTTTTTTATAGAAAAATTGCATATGTTACTAGAATAGGAATACCATTTTCTGTATCCTTCTGTTTATTATTAAAAGTTTGGGGATAGATGTTGCACTGCATTATGAATAATTGACTTATATTGCTTTGATTTTAGCAAAAAAAAAAAAAAGCTATTCTTCAACATTGGGAAGCCAAACAATCATTAAATATTAATCATTGGCTGAATTTATTACTTGAACACATAGTAATGGAACAGACATCAGCTATAGCTAGGAAGAATATTAGTTCTTATTTGTAATTGTGATCACCTTTTATTACTTTAATTATTAATTTTGGATTGGAGAAGTGATTTTCATGTGTTATTATTATTATTATTATTATTTATTTATTTATTTATTTATTTAAATAAATATTTGTGGAATAAAGAGAAAAAGTCTTTAAATTTTTTTTTTGGTTTTTTTTTTTTTTTAGAGACAGAAACAGTAGGTAAATTTAATATCCTTAAATGGATGTTTTTCTTGAATTATTAATAATGTGGACAGTGAAACTGGGATTTATGTGTTTGTATGTTATTGTATGTTTTTTGGGAGGATTGTGCAGTGATGTTTAAATGTATTTGAATGAATAAAAAAATATATGATGCAAGAGGGAAGCACGCCAACTTCTATCAGTTCAAAGTGACAAAGGGCAAAACCAACAAACAGTCCATATTACCTGACACTAATTGGTTGTTGTGCAATCATTTTTTTTTTGTTTAATCTTTGATCCTTGAAAATAAGAATTATATTGTTTGTTTGGTGCTAATTATATAATTAATACGGTTTTTCAACGTTATTGGAATTATATATAATATTGTACCTGTCATGTCCACTGGAGTCTCGTCAGTAGGTCATGCATGCGCTGACTGCTCAGAAATAAGCTAACCCTGAAACATAACCTACTCCAGAGCAGGTTATCTTCAAAGAGTGAGTTGCTATGGTTATTTACATACCCAGGAAAGTTACCTCCATTTTTGGAACCAAAAGTTGAGGTTATCCGCTTGCTTACCCTTAAACAAACCTGGGTATGTCACACAACCTGCTTTCTGGAACAACCCCCTAGGTTTATTCAAGTGTGCTATTAGTATACTTCTTATAAAAAAATAGAAGTTTATTCAAGTGTGCTCATTTAAGTATACTTGACTTACACTTAGAAAAAGCCTAAATATATTTGGGATATACTTGTGCTGCTAGAATCCGTTTTCATTGTTATACGGTAGGGGACGCTATTACAGATCTAATGTAAAGAATTTCCAATAAACACATGTGAAACCTAAACAACACTTTTCCATGTGTAATCTAACACAATCATCAGACTTTAAACAGCATCAAAACTGTGTAACACTATGGAATAAAATGTTGACCAATGAAGAGGCAATAATGACTGTAAAGCTTTGGGGTGTTGATCAACTCTATCTACATTTTGATTATCATTCTGAATTCAAATCATAGTCTTTTTTCAGCTTTTTGTTCAAAATATTGTTTTTTATTTTTTATTTTATGAAACTTACCCACAGTCAAGTGTTTAAAAAACAATGCATGAAGAGATACATTCAGTCTTCGTCCAGCGAGACAAAGCAGATTGACCAAGTTCTGAGTCTCTAGCCCAGAGAGGCACAGACATTTTCAACAAGGTTAAGCTCCGGTGAGCAAACCTTCACTTCAGGTACTTTCGCTTGCGTGTTCCAAGCTAAGGACCTTCAGCACCTACTCCAGGGCCACACCTGCGTGTTCCAGATCTTAGGACCCTTTGGTGCTCCAGGAGACCACCGGACTGCTCATCAACCACAGAGAATGTAAAAATCACTTCCAAACCTCTTCCAGAGACCTTGGTATTGTTTTATATTATCAGTATATGATTTTCTAATTTACATTAGGTATGATATAACTGATTGCAGTTGATAACAAATCTTACATGTATTTGTTTGATGCATAATAAGGTTCTTCACCTTATTTGTTTCAGAGTAGCAACTATTTATTTTTCTAGATAACATAGTGCTGACATAGCAACTCCCAACATAATCACTTTCTTCTTATGCATCTTATGCACTTTATTCCTTTCTCATTCATGATATTCATTTAGTAGTTTTTGATTACTCTTGCATATCTTCTGTTAATAAAATCTATTTTATTACAACTTGTGTCTTCCTTGTGTTGATAATACAGTAAGAGGTTCTACAAGTTAGAGATCCCACCAATCTTTCTTATGTGATGCACTCGTACTTATAACCACACATTAACTGACATGTGATCCAAGAATCATAACGTCATCTGTGACATGTGTACCCATCACTACCCTATTTATGTACCTCCTTAGGTTGGCGAAAGCAAAATCCACTATACTAGAATAAAATGTTTTTGTTTACAAGCAGATACCCTGTTCTTTCTTTTTATGTTTTGTATGTTAAAATATTAATATAACAAAATACATACAAATTAATACCTAAACAGGGACATAGTAGTATACTTGGTGTATGATGTAAAGTTCACTTTAAGAAAACTTACGAGTATACTTGCAGTATGAAACTACTAAACTAGTTTACTGAGACTATACTTCAAAGTGTACTAAAAATGCTACTACACATATTTAATTAGTAAATCAGTTCAATCAGTATACCTATAAGTTCACTTTTAGTATAGTTGCAGTACAAGCTAAAAACTTTGATACAAACTTGTGTACTCAAAGTTTACTACTGTTATATACTTAAACTATACTTTAAAGTATACTTTTATATTCTAGAAAGTGGGCCAATTTAGTCCCAAGGAGTATTGAAATAGTACACTTATGAGTATACTACTAGTACACTAATATTGGATACTTACTACATAAAATATACTTAAAATATACTTGAACTTTACTTAAGCATAATTAATAAAATAAACTTGAAGTATACTATTTTTTAGTAAGGGTAGTGCCGCGCTTTAACTTAAAAAAGTGAGAAATAATGCCGTTTGTAAGAACAGCTGCATTTGGGATGGGATATATCACCTTGACCCACTTAAGAAAAGTTGACCCAAAACCAAACGTCTGCAACGTATGAATTAAATAACCCCACTCTACTCTGTCAAATGCCTTCATCGCATCTAGTAAGAAAGCAGCAACTGGTACATTCTCAGTGCGGCTTTGCGGTAGAGCCCTACGCGGGTGTCAGGATTGTGTTCGGTTTTGTCTTGTTTTTTCCCAGTGTTTTTACCTTCTGTTTCTAGTGTTTTGGTTTGTTCCATTGTCTCCCCCTTGGTTTTGTTTAGTTTTGGTTTCTCCTGCCCATATTTGTACTTCCCCTCATTATCTCGTTTGTGACCACTCCCCTGTTTTTGTATATTTAAGGTTTGTTTGTTTCACAAGGTCTTGTCGGTGATTATATTGTCATTCAGTTTATGGTCTATGCTGTGTCTGGTTTCCTGCCGTTTCCCTGCGTTTGTTTTATGTTCACTTTTGGATTACTTAATAAAACTACACCTGTTGGGATCTCCGCTCTCCTCCAGCTTATTCCCACGCACACCATGACGACGTACAGCGTGACAGAAATCACCGACCAAGGACAACAACATGGATGCCGAGAGGAGGATCATGAGCATTCGTCGAGGGATGAGGCCGGTGGAACGATATGTGGAGGAATTCTTGGAGGTTTGTCATCTGGTGAGTTGGAGCGATGCCATGATTAATACGTGTTTTCTAATGGGGCTAAATGATTCCCAGTTGCTCAGTTCCATACCCTATGAGGATCGCTATAAACCGGTTGCTGAATTTATCAACCAGGTCCTCACCCTCAGTCATTCCGATTTTTACGTTGATGTGAAAGATTCCGATCTTTCCCCCATTAGAGAACACGTTGCCGCTCCAGCCCACCATCAGCCAGCTTCCTCCACATGCCGTCCCAACCGGCCCGCTCCCTCTGGTCTTCCTGCGCTTCCTCCTGTTCGTTATTCCTCCTCTCTCATCGTCAGTCCGGAGATCGCGGCCAGCCCTCCGAGGTCATGGCCAACCTTGATGGCCAGTGTGTTGGACCCACCACTAATGTCTGCACGCAAGATGGCTGCCGCCACGCCAGAGTCTGCACGCAAGATGGCTGCCGCCACGCCAGAGTCTGCACGCAAGATGGCTGCCGCCACGCCAGAGTCTGCACGCAAGATGGCTGCCGCCACGCCCAAATCTGCTCGCAAGAAGGCTGCCACGCCAGAGCCTACACGTAAGATGGCCGCCACTCCAGAGTCTGCTCGCAAGAAGGCCGCCACGCCAGAGTCTGTCCGCAAGATGACAGTCACGCCCGAATCTGCACGCAAGATGGCCGCCACGCCAGAGTCTACACGTAGGCTGGCCTCCGTTATGGAGCCCCCGGCCAGGATGACTGCCGCACCCGAGCCCACTGACCCGCCAGAACGCCCTCAAGCGACCAGCCGTCCAGAGCCCGCTCGCCTCGAGCGCCTTCCAGGGCCCGCTCCTCAAGAGCTTCTTTCTGAGCCCACTACTCCTTTGTCCCTTCCTGAACCAAGTCAAGACATAGCTTCACTTCCTGAGCTAAGTCAAGACACAGCTCCACTTCCTGCGTCAAGTCAAGCGGCTGCGTCAAGTCAAGCGGCTGCGTCAAGTCAAGCGGTTGCGTCAAGTCAAGCGGCTGCGTCAAGTCAAGCGGCGGCTGTGTTCCCCGAGTCTAGTCAAGCTGCGGCTGTGTTCCCCGAGTCAAGTCAAGCGGCTGCGTCAAGTCAAGCGGCTGCGTCAAGTCAAGCGGCTGCGTCAAGTCAAGCGGCTGCGTCAAGTCAAGCGGCTGCGTCAAGTCAAGCGGCTGCGTCAAGTCAAGCGGCGGCGTTCCCCGAGTCAAGTCAAGCTGCGGCTGTGTTCCCCTAGTCTAGTCAAGCTGCGGCTGTGTTCCCCGAGTCTAGTCAAACTGCAGCTGTGTTTTCCGAATCAAGTCAAGTTGCGGATGTGTTTCCTGAATCAAGTCAAATTGCAGCTGCTTCACCTGAATCAAGTCAAGTTTCTGAGTCAGGTCAAGTTACAGCTGTGATTCCTGAGCAAAGTCACACTGCAGCTGCGTCGGCCGAGTCAAGTCAAGTTCTTGGTGCATCTCATGTGCCTGAGCATCCTCTTGCGCACCCTCCAGAGGCAGAGCTCACATCGGCTGTCAAGGCCGATCCAGAGACCACATCTGCCGGAGAAGCCGCGCCTATGCCTCCAGAGGTGTCAGCTCCGGCTGTAGAACCTCCTATGGGGGCGGCGTTCTCCTTTAAATTCTCTGCTTCTCCCTCTTTTCGGTCTCCTTCTATCCCTGCTCTCCCCAGGTCCCAGGCCGTGACGCAGTTGCCCGCGCTGCCCTGGAAGGCTCCAGAGCCTGCGCGCCCTCCAGAGCCTGCGCGCCCTCCAGAGCCTGCGCGCCCTCCTGAGTCGGCTACTCCGTCAGCGCGCCCTCCTGCGCGCGCTTCTCTTCCAGCGCGCCCTCCTGAGCCAACACCTTATCCAGCGCTCCCTAGGGCTGTCAGAACCATAAATTCCCCCAAGGAAATTTTGGGGGGGGGCTACTTCCCTGATCAGCCATGGCCTCCTGAACTGTTTACCCGGCCATGGCTTCCCGAACGCCATGGGCCCCTGAGCTCCCTGATCCGCCCTGGAGGCCGTCCCCATATCCGGTGTCTCCTGTGTCCCTGCCTACCGGCCTCCAGAGCACCCACCCTCCCACCCTAGTGTGTGTTACGGCGTGAGTCGCGCCTTGTAAGGGGGGGGGTAATGTCAGGATTGTGTTCGGTTTTGTCTTGTTTTTTCCCAGTGTTTTTACCTTCTGTTTCTAGTGTTTTGGTTTGTTCCATTGTCTCCCCCTTGGTTTTGTTTAGTTTTGGTTTCTCCTGCCCATATTTGTACTTCCCCTCATTATCTCGTTTGTGACCACTCCCCTGTTTTTGTATATTTAAGGTTTGTTTGTTTCACAAGGTCTTGTCGGTGATTATATTGTCATTCAGTTTATGGTCTATGCTGTGTCTGGTTTCCTGCCGTTTCCCTGCGTTTGTTTTATGTTCACTTTTGGATTACTTAATAAAACTACACCTGTTGGGATCTCCGCTCTCCTCCAGCTTATTCCCACGCACACCACGACGACGTACAGTGTGACAGCGGGACTGTTTTCTTCATCCCGCTCCCGCCCGCACCCGCCGAATTTCTGACCATTACTGCCCGCTCCCACAACGCGTGTGTTACACTCCCGCCCGCTCCCGCAATATGTATGTCCACTCCCGCCCACACCCGCAAAACTCTGTGAATTTATTCCTGCACGATAATAGACATGCATTGATTTTGTCTTCTCCCATCCCGCAGGAAAAAAAAAAAACGTATTTGTATTGCTATTATTAAAGAGATTCATGTTTGTTTCTTTCCCTGGCCTGCATGTATTCAGACGCACTGGTAGGGAAGATGAATAGTAGCCTGGGCTATCGGGGACATCTAAAACTCTTAGGCTACCGCGTGTTTCTTTAGACTTCAAATACTTTGATTTTGGCTATTGAAGTATTTCGTAGGCTTGATTGGTCCTGGTGTAAATGTGCTGAAAGCATGTCTGAAAGCAGCTAGCCTATGAAAACACAGAAAGACAAAACACACAATACATTCGAATATAATTTCGTTTTTATCAAAAACGTTGCACCATCACACGGCATAAAAATAGACTGCTTTGCAAAAAAATACAATTCATTGCAATTCAGTCTTTTATACACAACCGGTGGATCCCAATGTCTTGTGACGTCATGAGGTCTGGAAATCCCCTCAGAAGCTTTGGGATTCTTTGCTCTGCTGTCTTTTACACTTCATCCCAAACACACCAGCTGAGGTAATTCCCACCTTTGTTTTTCTTTAAAGCTCTTGCTAATACATGTTAGAAACATTTTCTTAATAATAGTGTGCTGTTTTACTTAAACAACTTTCTTAATAAAACAAATACAATAACAGCTGGATTTGGTTGCAAAACAAATGTACTACGTAAAAAGAAAAGACATTCTTTCAATAGGACAATTGCTTGATTTCCTCTAAAACATACTGGAGTTACATATTTGCCCGTATGAGGCTTTTCAAGGAAATAAACACAGTAATACACCATTAACACCATATTAACTAAATACATCAAACAATGGGGCTGGGTAATTGTATTCTTCTGCATATTAGACAACAAGAACAAACAAACTGCTGGTTCATCTGGCCAAAGGAGAACTGGCCCCCTGACTGAGGCTGGGTTCTCCAAAGGGTTTTTTTTTTCATCTATTTCTGTCACCGATGGAGTTTTGGTTCCTTGCTGCTGTCGCCTCTGTCTTGCTTAGTTAGGGACACCTAATTTCCAGTGATGTCTTCTACTATTTGAACTGAACTTAATGATATAACTGAATTCAATGATGAACTGCCTGTGTTTACTGTTGTCCTTTTGCATTATTGACACACTACTTTCCTATTTAATACTGTAAAGCTGCTTTGACACAATCTGTATTGTTAAATGTGCTGTATAAATAAAGGTGATTTGACTTGACAAGAGGCACTACAAAATACAAGTCTGTGTCGTTTCAGCCTCCGCCATGCAAATGCTTGGCCCACCATTGAGAAATCCTTTGGCAGTTAAAAAATGCAACGCCAGTCACTTTATTTCAAGGCCCTTAAAGTAAAGCCAGAATTTGCTCCAGATGTCATTGCCTGTTGTACTATCTTGCACAAGTTTTAGCGAGAGTGAAGAATTCATTCAGTAAGCGCATGATCTGAACACAACACTGGTGCTTTATGGATCACTGGTGACTAATCTAAACACATGCACTCAAAATTTACACGGCTGGAAAGTGCAGACTTTACAGGAGACTTTTTACATTAGTAACATTTACATTATTTTAACCAGAATTTGTATTTGTCATTTTTAAGCCAGTGCTGACTAAAGCGGCAACCTCCCGGCATGTTTTTATCTCCCATTCTGTTCTAGTCTGTTTCCCTGTCATGGTTTTGTGTACTTTTATTTTGAAGTACATTATATGTGATTTTTTTGTTTTGGAAGTGGACTTCTCCTTTAATAAAAAAAAACAAAACAAAACAAAATATAATCACTTTGCCATTACATACAAAACTAAAGTATTTTAATAGCTGAAACAGTAGTATCAGCTGTTTTGAAAGAATGGGGAAAAAGAGGAGCTCAGCTCGGAATCTGACTGGACTCGTACCAAGAATTCTGATAAGCTGTCAGACAAGGGGCAAGCTAGGGCCTGAGGGTCTAGGGCCAGGGCCAGGCTAGGATCTATATTTAAGGCCCATGCAGGGCTTTACATGCAAAGGTGAAAGACTGCTTTCAGCATTAACATCACAATTCTTATGTATGCGTAATCAGAACTGTGCATACTTTACACTTAAACCTTAAACGAACACCACATCACAATCTTAGTGATTATATAATGGATTAAATGTAGCCCAAAGTAGCGCTCACATGACGCGGAGGTTACTGTGTGACAGATATGCGCAAACAGCACAGAACAGTACTCTTCCATCTCAACTGCTTGGGTCGCTAAACCGGGGCTATTCAAAATTTCTGACGGGGATATAGCCACAGTCTTTCATAGTATTTGGTGGAGATGGGGCACCACAATACAGTTCTGTTTGTGGCATCTGTTTGACAAGTCACATGGTTTTCAGTATGCAGTTGCTGATTTTGAAAGTGAAATCAAAAGTTAAAGATGAGGGATACTGAAATCAAGGACATTCCATAACTCACTCTAGACCAATTACCATTTTGAAGGGGTTGGACCTGAAGGTGGTCTATATAGGTAGAGTATCAGAAACTACAGCAGGTACATGACTCAGAAGTTTGACTGAAGTTAACTAAAGCAGAAAAAAAAAAAGGTAAGTGGCATTTTTGCTCCAGCAGGTTCATAATGAACCACGTGTGCTTGAGATTTCATGTGGTTTATTTAAATATATCGTTCTGTGGGTGTGTGGTGGGGGGTGGATGTACCTACTTAACCATGTTTTAGGGACATATTTATACACATTAGTAAACAATACCTGATCAAATCAAACTTTGAGGATGTCATTCTTCATGTCTTCATTTGTAAGACAGGTGTAAAAATAAAGTAAATCAAGTTTTTTTTTTTTTTTTTTTGTTTTTTTAACAAAATTTGTAAAATAGTTTTTTGTTTGTTAGGATTTGGTTTTAAATGTATAACTGTTTGTACATGAAAATAATAGAAGTCTACACTGTAAAAAACAATTAGTTGAGTCAACTTAAAATAATTTGTAACCTGGCTGCCTTAATTTTAAGTTCAGTCAACTCAAAAAAAGTTTATTCAATTTGAAATGTTAAATTATACTAAATGACAACTTAGATATTTAAGTTGAATCAACTTAAAATTTTAAGGCAGCTGGGTTACTTACCCATCTGTTAAGTTTAGCAAACACAAATATCTAAGTTGTTACTTACAACAATTTAACATTTCAAGTTGAATATTTTACTTATTTTAGTTGACTGAACTTAAAATTTTAAGGCAGCAGAGTAACAAATTATTTTAAGCTGGCTCAACAAATTGTGCTTTTTATTTTTTTACAGTGTATGCAATATATACCATTTAGATAGCTAAGCAAACATATATGTGAGTGTATTGTAACCACAGTTCATCACTTCCTGTTGCCCAAATGAAAGAGAAACCGGTAACACTTTACAATACGTGTACACAAATATGCATTAAATTCATGCTTAATTAATGCACAGATAATCATGAGTTAATGAATAATTCATGAAGAACTAAGCCATTTATTAATGATATTAAATCAGCAACTAATGAACATTCTATATGATTCATAGATTAAATAATCAATGAATTGTTATTAGTTAAATGGGTTATAATCTGTTAATTCCCTAACAACTTCTTTTATTAACTAATTATGTAAATTAATTTGTTAATTACCACAGTGGTCAAAGCTATGTACTTCAACTTATAGTTGTCTGCTTTAATTAATCATTAGCTAATGATTTAGTTTGGTTTAGTTCTTCATGAGTTATACATTAACTCGTGATTATCTGTGCATTAATTAAGCATGAATTAATGCATATTTGTACACACGTATTGTAAAGTGTTACTGAGAAACCAAATGTGTGCAGTTGGAGAAAAGATTGCATGAGAAAAGAGAGCTGGCTTCCCTGGGTGTAATAACAATTTTAATTGCCTCCACACTCATGCACATACATGGGGTTTGAGTGGTTAAAGAAACTATACAAATAAACATTCAACTTAGGTCACAACCAGAAAAAGTAAAAAAGAAGAGGAAACAAGTGTTGGCAAAGTGGTTCTCTCTACCCTGGTTCACCTTAAACACAATACGCTCATGCTCTAAGTGACCGTTACAGAGTGGGTGCATAGGTGGGTGTGTTTTGTGTGTGTGTGAGAGAGAGAGAGAGAGGGAAACTCTGAGCTCAGCAGCCTTACATGTCTTTAAAAAACGTTCTGTCTGTTTCTAGTTGCAGCTTCAAAGGACCTTGTTCATATTATATTAATTACTTGTATTTTATTTCTTCAGTCAAAAAAGCATCAACAAAACTCATTATAGATCAGAGCAGTTTAATTATTGCTGGGCACAAAACTTACAGCCTTTTTTTTTTTATTCAGCCAGCTTATGTAATTTTTTTTTCTGAATGTGTGTGTGTGTGTGTGGATTTGTCTATGTGTTGAAATTGTGAGGCTTCTTACACACAGTGGAGTGTTTGTATATGTGCATATCCTGAGGCTTTTGTCTGTCTCGATCCACGTGTTTTTGCATGTCGTAATATGAGAAACACTTTTAAACAAAGATCCCCAAACAGAAAGTGGAAATCCTGCTCATCTGGGGAATTTCCCCTGTGTTTCAGTCAGTTGCACATCTCTACCCTTACCAAAAAGAAGAATACTTAACCCTCTACGGTACGCAATATGATATCAATGAGGAAAAAATTATTTGTGATGTTTTTCCTGCTTAAAATTGGACTCTATAACAATATCAATAAACATTTTTTTTTTTTTTTTTATTTTTTAAAAGTTTGTTGCCTCAAGGCAACATTGTACCACAATGGACAAAAAGAAAGATTTTATATTTTCATGCAGAAAAAAATAATACATTTATTTAAAACATCAATTTCTTTAATCAAACATTTGAACAAATAGATCTATCACACCTTTGTTTTGCACATCTCATATTTAACAAAAAGTAAGATTTTGTACCCACATGTTGCTTTCAGGCAACACTGTACCATCGTGGATCACAAGTATAATCAAACTATCATATCTGTTCTCATACCAAAACATTATAGTTAGTGTTATTTCAAAGTTAAAAAAATAAATTATTATCATAACCTTTTACTAATATATAACTTATCCTTACAAGCATGCACATACACACACAAGCACATGCATGTAAAATCTCCTTCCTCATTAATGACTCCTCACTGCTTGTGAAAGCTGAGGAAGCACTTCCTCTCAACAGAATATGTGCAGATATTGTATATGAATTACAATTCTTATAAATGGATTACAATATCATGCAAAAATATTTAGATAATTCTAACTTTTTTCTTACAAATATCATATACATGTGTGCTGTGCTATATGCCTGGTATGGCCATATGTGATTCCATTACGGTACAATGTTGCCTTGAGGCAACATGCAGTTTTTTGTAAATTCCTGATATATTTGATGATATATTATGAAAAGTGTTTGAAAATACTTCTTTACTAATCATTGAAGGTAATTCAGATTTTGTTGGCAATTATATGAATGAAAATTGATGAAAAATGCACCTTTCTCTGGACAAAATATGGAGTCATGTGACATGTGCACATATCCTCAAAGAGGGAACAAACTAGACCCCTATGGGTCATGTGACCACTTTTTTGCAGTTTCATTTGTTAGTATTTGACTACTGCTTTACTAAGATAGCACTGATCCATTGAAAGGGTGGCTCATTTTATTTAAAAAAAAAAAAAAAAAAAAATAGGCTGTGTTGCCTGGAGGCAACACGGTACCATAGAGGGTTAAGTTCAAGTATATTTTTAAGTATACTTTATGTAGTAAGTATACAAATATCAGTGTACTAGTAGTATACTAGTATACTACTCTTTGGGACTAAATTGGCACACTTTCTAGTATATAAATGTATACTTTATGTATACTTTAAGTATAACAGAAGAAAACTTTGAGTACACTAGTTCACATCTATGTTTTCAGTTTGTACTGCACATATACTACAAGTGAACTTATACTGTATAGGTATACTGATAATTTACTAATGAAATACTTTTTTTAATGCATTTTTAGTACACTTTAAAGTATAGTCTCAGTAAACTACTAGTATACTGCAAGTACTCGTAAGTTTTCTTCAAGTGAACTTTACATTGTACTTTAAGTATACTACTGTGTCTCTATTTAGGTATTAATTTGTATATATTTTGTTATATGAATATCTGAACATACAAAACATCAAAAGAAAGAACAGGGTATCTGCTTGTAAACAAAAAACATTTTATTCTAGCATTTTATTCTTTTTTTATATATAAACACTTGAATGTGGGTAAGTTGCATAAATAAAAAATAGCTAAATAAATAAACAACAATTGAACAAAAAGCTAAAAAAAAAAAAAGATAAAAAAAAAGGGACTATTCATGATAATCAACATGCAGATGGGGTTGATCAACACCCCAAAGCTTGAAAGTCATTATTACCTCGTCATGGGTCGACATTTTATTCCATTATGTCACACAGTATTACATACCCTTAACAAAAAGAAGTATACTTCAAGTTTATTTTATTAAGTATACTTAAGTAAAGTTCAAGTATATTTGTAAGTATACTTCATGTAGTAAGTGTACAAATATCAGTGTACTAGTAATATACTTTTAAATGTACTGTTTCAATACTCCTTGGGACTAAATTGGCCCACTTTCTAGTATATGAAAGTATACTTTTAAGTATAACAGAAGTAAACTTTGAGTACACAACTAGTTTACATCTATGCTTTTAGTTTGTACTGCAAGTATACTAAAAGTGAACTTATAGGTATACTGACAGTTTACTAATTAAATACTTTTTTACACTTTGAAGTATAGTCTCACTAAACTACTAGTTTAATGGTTTATACTGCAGGTATACTCATACGTTTTCTTTAAGTGAACTTTACATCATACTTTAAGTATACTACTATGTCTCTATTTAGGTACTAATTTGTATATATTTTGTTATATGAATATCTCAACATACAAAATATCAAAAGAAAGAACAGGGTATCTGCTTGTAAACAAAAACATTTTATTCTAGCTTCATGCATCCATTTTTTATAAACACTTGAATGTGGGTAAGTTGCATAAATAAAAAAAAAAAATAAACAACATTTTGAACAAAACATTAAAAAACAAATAATCAAAATGTAGATGGAGTTGATCAACACCCCAAATCATGACAGTCATTTATTACCTCTTCATGGATTGACATTTTATTCCATAACGTTACACAGTTTTACATATCTAGGGTTTTGATGCTGTTTTATGTCTGACGATTGTGATTACACATGGAAGCGGATTCTTCTTCAACAATGAAAACACGGTTTCTCAGAGCACAAGTATAGCTCAAATACTTTGATTTTTTTCTAAGTATAAATCAGGTATACTTAAATGTCATTTTAAGTATATTTCTGAGAAGTACATAAAAGGTATACTGAAAGTATACTTTCCTATTTTTAGTGTAAAAGAAGTATACTAATAGCACACTTGAATAAACTTCTTTTTCATAAGGGTATCCATGATTTTGATGCTGTTTAATGTCTGACTACACATGGAAGCATTTTGTTTTCTTCTTCACTTGTGTTTTGGAAATTCTGTACAGAAGATGTGCAATAGCTCCCCCTACTGTATAACAATGAAAACACAGATTCTCAGAGCACAAGTACAGTTCAAATATACTTAGACTTTTTCTAAGTATAAATCAAGTATACATAAATGTCATTTTAAATATATTTTTGAGAAGTATACTGAAAGTATACTTTCCTATTTTTTTTAGTTTAAAAGAAGTATACTAATAGCATACTTAAATAAACTTCTTTTTTGTAAGGGTATCTTCCGTGGCCATGGACAAACCAGTGTGCTTGATTGACACATCGTCCGATGGGAAGCTGTTTGTCCAGCAGTCAGCGTTGCAGGTTCTGGAGCAGATCCAGCAGCCAGTGGTGGTGGTGGCCGTGGTGGGTCTCTACCGCACCGGGAAGTCCTACCTGATGAATCAACTGGCAGGAAAACAAACAGGTCAGCAGCACAGATGCTATCCAAACGCTCATGCCGTTCAAATGAACGAGCTCCCGTGCATGTCAGTCATTGTGGGGTTTCTGGTGTGCCATTATCAGGGTTTGCACTGGGCAGCACAATCGAGTCCAAGACGAAGGGCATCTGGATGTGGTGTGTGCCTCACCCGACTAAAGCAGGAACCACTCTGGTGCTGTTGGACACTGAGGGACTTGGGGACGTGGACAAGGTGACAAACTAAAGATAATGTAGTTCCATCATGTATTATCTACGTATATGTCTCTGTGTCTGATAGATGGTTGGCCATTCAGTCGTTCAGGCCTAGTGGCCTGGTTGAATGGACAAAGTTCTGTATGTTTGCTGTCATGTTTGTTTACTTTTTGTAGTGACCGAACCAAACCAAACAAATATCACTCTGAACACCAATCTCGCAACCACAGATCATTGTTAAAATATCAGGAATTGTGTGTCTGTTACGGGCTGTAGTTTCATATAATCATATCCTGTCTGTCTCAGGGCGACTCAATACATGACACCAGGATCTTCTCTTTGGCTGTCCTTCTGAGCAGCACTCTAGTCCTGAACAGTCGAGGAACCATTGACAACAGAGCTATCGAGGATCTGCAGTATCCTTCTGATCATAATTTAAATTTCATTTTTTCAGTTTTGTCATTTTGAAGCAGGATCAATGTAATGTGGCCTTCATTATAGATAACTTTTAGCTAGTACAAAACACCTCAGTTTAAACGGTTGTTTTTATATGTCGTAGTGAATGTTCAGCAGTTCCTTGACTCACACTAAACAGATATGTCACTGAGCTGACAGAGCACATCAAGATCAAATCACCTGATGAAGTTGTAGATGATGCAGAGTTTGTGAAGTTCTTCCCCAGTTTTATCTGGGCTGTGAGAGACTTCACTCTGCAGCTGAACATCGATGGTAAAGACACAACAGAGGATGAATACCTAGAGTTTGCTCTGAAGCTAAAACAAGGTAATATCTAAAGCCTGAAAGTTTTATTACCAGCTGCATTATCATTCTGTTAACAAACCTTTCTAGTCTGTTTCAGTGAATTATTTTAGGTTTCTGGATTTATCTACATCAGGGGTTGGCAAACTTTTGGGCATGAAGTGCCATTTTTTATTTTTCTGGTTAACTACTGTGCCAATAACACTTTTCAAAAGTTTCCTTATTTGAATGTTTAAATTACACAATGTTAACCCCGTCCCTTAAACGGGTCATCGGATGCCCATTTTCCACAAGTTGATATGTTTCTGCAGAGCTCACACTACAGGATGTTTATTTTTTCCCCTCCCAATCAGAGCAAAAATATTGTAGAGCACCTCGATGGTTCCGATAGGGTGTTAATGTGAACATTCACAGATGAATCTTGCTATGCTCACACAAATCGGGCTGCCCCGATCATAAAACATGCTTGATATTCAGGATTTTAAATCTGATCACGGCTATGATTACGTCAGTTTTCAACAGCCAATTCAGCTGCTGTACGGTCCATTGGATAGTGGAGATGGAGGAAACTGCTGCTTATGTTTTTGTAGCAACACTGTCTTAATATACCCACATGGAGCAAGGAAAGCAATTGCCAAAATCAGCCCATCTTTTTCCAAAATTTATACTACTGTTTTAGCAATTAAAATAGTTCAGTTTTGTATGTAATGGCAAAGTGATTATATTTCGTTTCGTTTTTTTATTAAGTTAATTTAGAAAAATGTGTGGAGCATTTTTTGTTCGTTGAATATAAGTTTTTGTTTTTTTTAATTTACTGACCAAGCGGTCAGCGGCAGACAGTGAGTTGATCATAGACTATGTTTAATCAGTTTTGCCTTCTCAAATCACGACCTGCCTAAAGTAAAATCTATGGATATAAAACAGTTAAAGCATATAACAGTTAACTAACATTTGTAAACATTTATTTTATTTTTTATTTTATTGTTTTTTTAAATTAATTATAAACTACAACAAAACATATGCAATTATAATAATACATTCAAATGAACAGTGAATAATAATAATAATAATAATAAAAACATTTGTAAACATTAGTTGCTGAAATGACGATCTGTTGGGTAAGATCACTTAAGAGGTGCTCCCTCCATCATGATAATCTTAATAATATCTTGTAGTGTGTGATGAGGAACAATTTTCAGATCTTGTAGTGTGTGCATGTTTAAGATTTCAGAGAATATAATCTGCAAAGATTCTCCTTATATGTGTGCTGCAACCAGATTTCATAATCAGTTAGCATTTTAAAAATCCTGTAGTGTGAGCCCAAAAGTGTCTTAATGAAAAGTCTATAAAACATGCTTTGGTTAAAATTTCTCAATGGTAGTGTAAATAACACCCTTTTTACCTTGCCAAAATCATCTTTGCAAAATTTATCCTGTTTCGGTCGAGGTTGCTTTAAATGTTAATGAGTTCTGTTTGCCCTGCCCCTCTCTTCTCTTTGGGGAGTCAGTAATTTAGCCAAAGGCATTGAAAGATTCTTTAAAAAAAACCTTATACTCACTTCTGCTGTAAGTGAAGCTGGATCATTAATGATTTGCGTGAATACAGATGGATATATATATTTAAAGCTCTGAGGTCATGTCAGTCAACTAGTTTCTGTCGGTGAGTAACTGACTGAGAATGGCTCTATTATTTATATATTATTTGTTTTTACAGATTAATTAAAATTTTTTATCATTATAGGGTAGATTTGTACACACACTGCCAACACACATTAATGTTCAAACAACATGAAGTTTGCGTCACTCATGCTTATCACATCGGTCACATCACATTTCCTAAGTCAGCATAGTTTGTCAGTACAGTCAGTAATGTACCAGATTGAAAAGTTAGTATCTGCAATCCAATAGACACTGCAGTGTGGTGGTGGCTTGAGTCTGTTGAATGGTGATGTAATGCTGTGTTGTCACCTAGTTGGTGAGACACAGTGCTCTAAAGTTAATGAGCAACATCCCCATCATTTAGTCTCACAATGAGCTTATCATACTCATTTGGTACATTATTAAGGTCCTATGATTTCCAGAATTTACTGTATAATGTGGAATTTCATGGAATTTGTTGTATTTTTGATGAATAAATAAAAACAGGTCAGTACACTTAAACCAAATCGCAATAGACTATTGTCTGTAAATATTAAACCGCAAAGACTATTAAACATGAATCCTCATGAATTATATATTTTATATTTTGTTCTAGTTGTGTTTTAAAGCTATTTATAAGTTGTCACCACATTTGAGTGACCATTGCAAAAAAAATGATATGTATATACTGTATATTCTAGTTACGTATACACTGTATTCTTTATATAGTACCACTCAAATGTTTGGACAAACGAATGGGAAGTGTGTCCAAACTATTGACTGGTAATGTACTATAATATACACATAAAGAATATTGGCTGATATAGTGATATCAGACATTTTTTACTGCCTAATATCAACATTGGCCCCCAAAAACCCATATCGGTCGGGCTCTAGTTTATAGTTTCCTTGTTGCAGTTTTTATTTTGTGCACTGAGTGTATTTTGACTGAAGGACATTTTTGTGTTCTCTTGAAGGTAACTCGACGAAAGTGAACAATTACAACCTTCCGAGAGAGTGCATTCGAAAATATTTCCGATCTCGAAAATGTTTCACCTTCCCATTCCCAACCAATCCAGACAATGTGTCTTATCTGGAGACACTGGACCCAGCAGAGATTTCAAAACGATTCTTGGAGGTCTCGGATCGTTTCTGCCAGTTTATCTTTAACCAGAGCGAAGTGAAAAATCTGAAAGATGGATACACAGTCACTGGCAGAGGTAAATCATTGGTTCATGTGGACAGAGTTTTTTGTTTTGTTCTGTTTTTCTACATAATGTCAAGTCAGAGTTATTACTACAATGTTTATCACAATCCACATACTCTGTTTTCAAAGCAGCTTTGTAGAAATTTATACTGCTATCTCTGCAATGCCTTAATGCTTTAACCTTCATGCCGTTTTAGAGTTGGGCAATAAATGTTGATATAATGTATAAACAATTCACCATTAAAGCAACAAGCTGCACAAGTAATATATATAAATATATATAATTTCAAGAAGCAAAGTCTTGGTATAGACACAAAACTCATTTCAGGCAGAATTTCTAAATTGTGATGTGCATCATTACTGTGATGGAAAATGATTCATATAATGGTGTGAGATTTTGGTCATATCGCCCAACTCTAAATAGCTTATCAGGAAGATGTTAGAAATTCACTTCAAAATGCTTTACAGGGCTGTGCGCTAACTTCTTTTGCACATAGCACTGGTGCTACAGAGGTTGAAAGTTTTGTATCACAGGCCAAACGGTTGTAGCACAAGTCAGGGGTGGGCGATATGGCATAAATATCATATCACAATTTTTTTCAGGAATATCACAACTCATGATTTTATCATGATTCTTTGTCATGTTGGCTTTACTATTTACTACTAATTTCCCTATTGTAAAAAAAAGAAAAAGCCTTTGAAGATAACACAATGGCAGACATTTAGGTCAAAGTGGGTGAAGATAAAAATCTTGACTAAAATAATGACTAAAAGTCATTATTTAATATTTCTTATTCAAAAATAAGAACAATGTTATACATTAAAAATACATATACAAATAAAACAAACAACATTTTTCAGGAATTCAGCAATTTCATTGATCAGTGTTTAGCATTCAAGAAATTGAATGCACAAATATTAAAATAAAACACTGTATACACTTTATACATCAATTGTATTTTTTAAAGCAACTGTATTAAAGTTCATGAATTAGGAGCAGTAAGTGATTTTTCTGGTTTGTTGTTTTATTAACATTAAAACAATCATTTACCCAAAACAGAAAATTCTGTAATCTGTCAGTTCAGTCAGTGTTTTTTTTTTTTTACACAATCATTTACTGACTCTCAAGTTGTTTTAAAACTGAATTAGTTTCTTTCTTTTGTTGAACATAAACGTTATGTTGAAGAATGTGGGTAACCCAACAGTTGCTGTCAACTTCCATAGTATTTTCCTCTCTGCTATCAAATGTGGACCAGCTACTGTTTAGTTACCCACATTTTTTAAAATATTGTATTTTGTGTTCAGCACAAAAAAGGAAATTAATACAGGTTTGCAACAATATGTGAGTGAGAATATAATGACAGAAATGTAATTGTTTGAGTGAACTATTCCGTTAATGACAAGCGGCACCATTTTTAGGTCTGTTGCTTTAATAGCTGCATCCGTTTCTCTCTCAACTGTTTACTTTTATTTTAAGCCATAACCAACTGTGTTTATATGTAACCCTTGTATGTTTTTGACAGTAGCCTATTAGATGCAAAATCAGACGCAGAAGACAGCTTAGCCCAGTAATCAGGGGCTGTTTGTGCATGTGCTTCAGGTAGGCGCTCAGAAAAAGCTTAAGTCAGAATAGCATGTGAATTAAATGTTTAACAGCAAAGCTTTAAAGCAGATGCAGTAGAGATGTAACTCTACTGCTGAGTCCACAATTTAATGTGAACGCATGTCGCGCTGTACAGTATATAGAGGTGGATGCGACTGAACTGCAACTGGTAGAATGTCCGCTGTAGCACATAACTTAAAGTTCAATAAACATTAAAATTCTATCATTTAAACACCCTCATTTCATTTTAATCCTGTGTCTTTCTTTTTTGGAATATAGAATAATATATTTTGAGAACTGTCTGTGGTTCCATTTCGAACAGTCTCTCCCATTGCGTACAACACAGTATGGAAAAACTCCTGTTTACTCCGTTACTGAAGACTGATTTGTTGACGTTTGTGTAGCTGCACAAACCAATGGTGCTTTAGCCCACCAGAAAGGGCAGAGCTCACCTCTATAAGTCACCTCATGGTGCCATTTCTTCAGAATTTTTTCCTTCAGTGAAACAAAGAAGCCAGAATAGAAGGAATAAGCTCAGCCTGCTCACTGCAGTAGAAGCCTTCCCCTGCAGTCATCCAGTGGGGTGTAAGAGCATATTTCTAGCGATGTTGTTGCAAATGTCACACTGCGAGTGTGGCTCAGGCAGGGTTTCTTTGCACGATGCAGAAGAGTGGAGTGGGTGTGTCGCCTGTCTGGGCAATGCCCACGAAGAGACTATTCACTCACTAAGATGGAATTCTCTCAGAGAGCATGAGTCTCGCTCTTCACTGCTCACGGATCACCTTCGTCAATGAAGGCAGCCCCACTCTCCTGTTCTCCTCTCTCAATGAGGTCTGTAAAAGCAGCAGTGGAGTGACAAGGCTGTGCAACAGGGTTTGAGTGATTTCACGTGGGCACAGCCTTACTGTCTCGCTGAGACAGGCTGCCTTTGATGCGAAAGCATGAGTCTGTCCTTGCTCATGTTTCTCCTATCCAAGCTGCCTCCGAGGAAGAAATGGAAGAACTCACGGTTTAGGTGATCAGACTTAAGTGATTTCATGCCAGCACAGGTCCTGTGTGTTTCACTCTCCTCATAGCACTTTGATCTGCCAGTGTGTTTTACACATGAGGATCAGTGACCACTCTTCTGCATCGAGCGGTGGGATCTTTTTATGCGGATCAGTAGAGAATGCTATCACCAATGATTCATATTGCTGACAACTTTGTATTTGAGTGCCCTGTTTGCCTGAGCCACACCCACACTGAGGCTGCACACTCATACTATGAGAGCGTGTCCCACTCTGTTTCACTCGCGGATTGCCTTCTTCAGTGACAGCAGCTGAGTAACTGGGCATTAGTGATCTCACTTCTGCACAGGTCCCACATGATTCACTCTCCCTGCAGCATTTTGATCTGCCAGTGGGTTTTACACAGGCAAACTACTGCTGTGATGGCGGACCCACAAGCGCAATTCTTCCCTCCTCATTACCACGAAAGTCAGTTCATCACCACCTTATGGCGAGCCACCATTTGTAACAATACAACAACTTGCCATCTGGCTCCAGGCTGGGAAGCCATCCTGGATGTTTTAAGCTGGTTTCTAAATAACATCATGGTGGTAGTGTACATCAATCACCAAGGTGATCTCAGGTCACCCTCTCTTTACAGGATGGTTTGGCACCTCCTATTTCGGGCACAGAGCAAACTGCTCTCACTGAGACACATGCTGTCCAGAGGCAATGTAGCTACAGGAGAATATAGACTACATCTTCAGATGGTTCAAATGATTTGGTATGTCTTCAGGAGAGCAGAGGTCAACCTCTTCAGCTCAAAAGATAACTCTCACTGCCCAGCTTATTACTTGATGCAGCAAGATGCCATGTCCCACGATTGGTCCAATCGCAGCCAATTTAACTAAGGAAAAGGAAAGGACATGATGTGTGTGGTGGTTCCATGTATGGTGACCCATACTCATAATTTTTGCTCTGCATTTCACCCATCCAAGTGCACACACAGCAGTGAGTAGTGAATAAACTAAAACACACACACACACACCCAGCAGTTGGGGGTTTGGTGCCTTGCTCAAAGATCTCACCTCTGTCATGGTATTAAGGATGGTTATTCACTCCCCCCACCTACAATACCTGCTGGACCTGAGACTCGAACCCACGACCTTCGGGTTACAAGTCCGATTCTCTAACTGCCTCTGACCCTAGGACATGCCTGTCCTGAAGGACTTTCATAGGCGAAGGGCATGATTTGGCACCCCCAGCCATAGCTGTGGAGCTTTCATGTCTGGCTGTCACTTCAGTCACAAGATTCTGATTAAATGGCACTTGGAGCCAATTTATATAGAGGTCAGCTTCACCCTTTCTGGTGGGCTAGAGAGCCATTGGTTTGTGGAGCTACACAAACGTTACCAAATCAGGCTTTGGTAACAGTAAACAGGACTTTCCCCATATACTTTCTATCCAGTGCTCATTCCCTTGTCCCAGGGAACCAATGTTACGTTAGTATACAGAGCAGTTTTTGTCCAAACAAACGTGCCATCTTGACTTACTCGTTTTCATCACTTTCACATTAATTCTTGTGCCCTGACACGTTCGTTTAACTGAACATCCAATCAGAGTTCTCGCTCTTGAATCAGGAAAACTGCAGCAGATGTGTGGAACACAGCAAAAAAACTAGCCCAACAGATGCTTGCCGATGGCCTGACATTGGCCAACAGCTGACCATCGGTTTGATGTGGCCAGGGCCTAAATGTTTTCTGTCTTTGCATCTTTATTCCCAGACAACTTAATGACTTAATCTTTAAAAACACTGCTTTAAAAAAAAAAAAAGCCTTCTGTTCTGATAAGATTGCATGTAATAGCATCCATTTATTTTTACATTACTTGTACTCCTCTACCTTCTTAAAGTTCTGGGCCATCTTGCAAAAACATATGTGGACACCATCTCCAGTGGGGCTGTGCCATGTCTGGAGAATGCTGTGATCGCTATGGCAGTGATTGAGAATGAGGCTGCGGTGAAGGAGGGCATTGACATGTACCAGAGTGAAATGGAGAAGCTTAAGAAGTCCTTCCCCCTGGAACTGAATGAAATCACCTCGAAACACCAATGCTTCAGTCGTATGGCAACACAAACCTTCATGAAACGCTCCTTCAGGGACAGTGATGGGAAGTACTTGACATCTTTAGAGGTAGGTGGAAATTGTCATGTCTAATGACAAGAATAGATGGTTTTAAGTCTGTTATTGGAAAATAGGATTAAAACTCTAATAGCAACATGTAAAGGAGAGAAAAGTGAAAAAGTGTCATGATTCGCTATCATGTTGGATAGCTCTCACTGTTAGAGCAGGCTGATCAGGGAACACAGCAGATCAGGAGACCACGGTGGAGCAGGTGGAACCAGCAGAGCAGGAGATCATTGTGAGGTCAGCGGAATAGGCAACCAAGGTTGAGCTGATACAGGCTGTAACTCCTTAGAGTTGACAGGGAACTCAGAGAGGGAACTCAAGAATGGCCTCCATAACCTACATTTTGACAATCTATTAAACTAGCTACTTATAAATGTTTGTGTGACCACAATTTCTCATTACTGTAAATTAAATAGACATTATTTTCATTTTCTTAGTAATGTCTAATATTTTACCTGTACTCTGTAGGGAAGACAGTGGTTCAGGGGTAGAGAAAATGACTGAGAATCAAAATGTTCCCAGTTCAAACCAGTGTGTAGAGACACTAAACCTCTTGCTGATAAAACACTGCATGGTAGCTTCTACCATTAGTAGGTAGATATTGCTTGTAAGTTGCTTTGATAAAAAGCATCTCCTAAATAATTAGATAGGAAAAAAGTTGAAAAATGAACATTCAGAATCTTTCCTGTTTTGTTTTGCTGTTTTAGGAAGCCATCAATCATCAGTTTGACAGCTATCTCGGGAACAATGAGAAGGCTTCTGAGGCAAAATGTGAAAGTCTTTTAACAGTTCTTTCTAAACCAATGACAGAGAAGATCAATCAAGGATTTTATGCCAGAGCTGGTGGTTACGATCTCTTTTGCCAGGACCTGAACAACATTGTGAATCAGTACAATGCACAGGCCACTAAAGAAGTCAAGGTCATAAATGTTACATTATTAACATGTGTTTTTAAAATGTATCACTGTCTTAATTATGATTATGATAGTGATGATGACATTATGGTGTATATATTTTGAATGTGTATTAACTGCATAATGTTTTTAACAATATGTTTACTCTTTCTGTGTTTCTTTATAGATTACTGAGGTGTTGGAGAAATTTCTACAGCAAAAGGTTCCAGTTACCACATCCATTCTGAAGGCTGATAATAAACTAACCGAAAATGATAGAAGGATTTGTGGTAGGAGCTTTTTGTGTGTGTGTGTGTGTGTGTGTGTGTGTGTGTGTGTGTGTGTGTGTTTTTAACATAGTAGACACAGTAAGCACTAAACATGACAATATGAATAGAATCAACTCATTTGTACAGTTAGGGTTAGGGTTGAGGTTCAGTTAAATGAAAGGGTAGTGAAGGGTCATTTAAAACTGCTCTTTCAAATAAGGTGATGGCCAGAATCTGAGGGAGTCTTATTCCATATCTACTATAGTTTTGAACACTGCAGTTTTTAGTGTAACTTTATGAATGTCAAATGAGTGGGATGATGTTTAGAACTATCTGTGTTAGGTTTGTCTCCTTGACTCTTGTCTCACCTGGACTCATCTGTTTTTCATCCACTTCTTTTTTGGCTGACCAGAAGAGAGAGAGAAGGCAGTCCTTCTGGAACAGAAGAATAAGGCCCAGGATGAGCGGCAGCGTCAGCTGGAGATGAAGATGGTGACTGAACAAAAGAATAATGAGGAGAGGGTGAGACAGATCACACAGAAAATGAACACAGAGATGTTGCTCCAAAGACAGGAGATGAATCGCGCCATGGACAGTAAGCTGTGGGAAAAGACTGCCATGATGGAGAGAGGCTTTCAGGAGAAAGCTAACCAAATGAACTGGGAGATACAGGAGTTGAGGAGGAAGAATAATGAGGCAGAGGAGAGAAAGTCCAGAGAGTCCGCACAGTTGATAGCAAATATAGAACGAAGAAATGCACAGAACATGGAAGCGCTGAGGCAGCAGCACAGAGAGCAGATAGCAGCAATTAATAGTAGACCAAGACATCAATCTTCATCCTGTTCTATACAGTGAAATGTGTTAAAAGTTGTAATCCACTGCTTTTACAAAATTCTGAATTCTAACTACTATAATTTCACTGAATACACTGTAATACACTGACTATAATGTCACAACACAGCAAAATGGCACAAAGCTTTTTTTTATTTGCAGTGAATATTGATATACTGCAAAAAATGTCATCTTAATAAAGGATTGGATGATTCTTAATAGAAACCTGTCTTTACCTCTGGATATATACAGTCATGTGAAAAAGTTCAGACACCCTATTGAATTTCATGGTTTTCTGTATCAGGACATAATAAAAATTATCTGGTCCTTGGCAGGTCTTAAAATTTTGAAAATAAATCCTCAGGTAAACATCACATGACATGTCCCACAGTGTCATTATTTATTTAAGAAAAATACAGTCAAGAGGCAAAGACCATGTGTGACAAAGTTAGGACACCCTATGAGTCAACTGCCTGTAGCAGCAATAACTTGAAGCATTCATTTTCTGTGTGACTTTATCAGTCTCTCACATTGTTCTGGAGGAATTTTGACCACTCTTCTTTTCAGCGTTGCTCCAGTTTATTGAGGTTTGTGGGCATTTGTTTATGCACAGCTCTCACCAGCATTTGAGTCAGGATGAGCTCTAGACATGGACTGGGCTGTTGCAACACCTTGATTCTTTTCTTTTCATCCATTCTGTTGTAGATTTGCTGGTTTGCTTGGGATCATTGTCCTGTTGCATGACCCAATTTTGGCCCAACATTAGATGTTGGACAGATGGCCTCATATTTGACTGTAGAATACTTTGATATACAGAGGAGTTCATGGCCAACTCAATGACTGTGAGGTGCTCAGGTCCTGTGGCTACAAAACAAGCCCAAAATGATCAGCCCTCCTCCAGCATGCTTGTCTTTTGGTATGAGGTGTTTGTGCTGATGTGCTCTTTAGGTTTTCACCAAACTTGGCGCTGTGCATTATGGCCAAACATCTCCACTTCGCTCTCGTCTGTTCAAAGGACATTATTCTAGAAGACTTGTGTTTTGTTCAGATGCAACTTTGCAGACCAAAACTGTGCTGCAATGTTTTTTTATATATATAAAAGATGCTTTCTTCTGCCAAGCCTCCAAACATGACATTTTTGTCCCATATTTTTCTAATGATATTGTCATGAACTTTATCATTTAACATGTTAACTGAGGCCTGTAGAGTCTGAGGTGTAGTTCTTGGGTTGTCTGCCATTTCTCTGAGCTTTACACGGTCTGATCTTGGGGTGAATTTTCTGGGACGTCCACTCCTGGAAGGAGAGGTGTCTGTTTTAAATGTCTTCCACTTGTGAATAACCTTCAAATAGTTTGGAAATGGCCGTATTGCTCTTCTCAGATTGATGGCAGCAACAATTGCTCTTTAAGATGATTGCTGATGTCTTACCTCCTTGGCATTGTGTTAATAAACACCTGAAGGCTCCAGAGCAGCAAACTGCCAATCTTTTGCTTTTATAGAGGTGCTCAGACTTGCTGATGATCAGTTAATCAAAGGTATTTTAGCAGTGCTTGACTGTTATTTACCCTCTTAATTCCAATGTTAACAGTAAGGGTGTCCTAACTTTGTCACACATGGCTTTTCCATTTTGGCTTTATTTTTATTCAGTAAATAATGACAAGGTGCAATTTGTCATGTGTTGTTGTTCATCTGAGGTTTTATTTTTGAAATTTTAAGACCAGCCAAGGACCAGTTTTGTTTTAATGATGTCCTGATACGGAAAACCATGGAATTCAATAGGGTGTCCAAACTTTTTCACATGACTGTATATGTATGTATATGTATATGTATGTATGTATGTACAGTTGCAATCAAAATTATTCAACCCCCTTGACCTTTGCTGCAGAGAAAAAAGTTTTATGAAAACAATTCAACAAATCCATCAGTATACTATTAGAGAAAGTTTATTAAATAACATTTGATTCTAAGAAAATAAAGTTGATGAATAATGAAAAAAATCAAATTGGCTTTAAACGCTCATGTTCAAAACTTATTCAATACCCAAAAGTAAAATTTGGTGCACAATCTTTTATTCTTTAAAACCACCTATAAATGCAGGGTTTCCGCGGAGTCATAAAAACTCATAAAATGTCATAAATTTAATAATAAGGATTTTAGGTCATAAAAAGTCGTAAACGTCATAAAAGTCATAAAAACGTCCGGATTTTCCATATAAGGTCATAAATTACATTTAGCCACGTCTTAAATTGATATGATTTTTCATTCATTGGTTCAACCGTCACCTTCCCACTGCTGGTGGCGACATTCATTTGTTTCGCCGCTTGTAGTAACAGACTTGTGGGAATGAAAAAAAAAACCTCTCAAACGTCGCCTACTGTTCGTCTCCTCAGCTCGTCACTGTAAGTCGTTGCTTAGTTTAACGTTAACTGTTTAGTTTAATTATATAAAAAAATGGGAAAGTGTACATTTAACGAGCTATGGCTCCAAGATGGTGCTTTTATTTTTTGGCTTAAACCCGTCGTAAACAATCGGCATCAAGCCTATTGCACACTGTGTAAGAAGGCGTTGGAGCTGGCTAGTTTAGGCATACAATCCTTAAAGTCGCATGCCAAGTCAGAAAAGCATAAAACTGCTGTAAAAGGTCTGCAGCGGGTGCAGGCGATCAGTCAGTTTTGTTCGGCTCCGACAGTAACGTTACCCGGTCCAAGTACAGCGCGGGATTCCGTTTGTCTCGTATCCAGTGCCACACACAGTGGTTTCGGATCAACCTCCACACTGAAAGCGGAGGTCCTGTGGGTGTTGAACACCGTGACTAAACACCAGTCGTACAAGGGGAACGAAGATATTTCCGAACTTTTCCGAGCAATGTTCCCAGACTCTGACATAGCAAAGAACTTTACGTGCGGGAAAGATAAGACCTCATACATCACCCGGTTTGGCTTGGCAGAATTTATTAAAAAAGACCTCGTCTCCAAAGTCTCGGGGCCTTACGTTCTCATGTTTGATGAAAGCTTCAATCACACAAGCATGAAGAAACAGCTCCTTTCAAAATCAAACGCTCTCAGGTGGGCAAGCAGGGAAAAACTGGCTGAGCTGAAAAAGGTTGAGGAGGAAAATCGCAATTAAAGGGGACGAACTGAGAAAAATGTAGACACTGACTGAATGACTGACTTTTAGTCAAAGTAATGCCGTAAAATAATTGTTACAATTTACAATGTTACAATTTACAATGTTCCAGTTTACAATTGCAAGTTTTGTTCCTGTGTTCTTGACACTAAAAAAAATGTAACCTTTAAATAATACTGCTTTTTATTTTCATAATTCGTGTAGGTCATAAATTTAAATCATAATGGTCATAAAAAGGTCATAAAAAGTCATAAATTTGACTGGCTAAGCCCTGCAGAAACCCTGAAATGCTGCATGGAAGTGCTTAGAAGCTTCTGTCACCGCTGTACTGCAATCTTGGCCAATTCCTCGCCTGAAAAAGCTTTCTGATCACTGATAATCTTTGGGTTTTACTTTGCCGCTGCTTTCTTCAAATTCAACCAAATATTTTTAATAAGAATTAAATCTGGAGACTAAACAGGCCACTCAAGAACATTCTATGACTGACCTCTGAACCAAGCATAAGTAGATTTTAGGATGGCTGTCCTGCAGGAAAGTCTATTGATCATCAGCTTCAGTCTTTGCACCAAAGACATCACAATTCTTGCCAAAATGGCCTGATACTTCAAAGAATCCATACTATCCTTCATATGATCATGATTTTTACTTCCTGCAACAGTAAAACACCCCCATAACAGGACTGACCCACCTCCAAGTTTGACGATGGAGATGATGTTCTTCTGCTTATAAGCTTTGCTTTTTTTTCCACCAGACATACCACTGATCCATAGGTCCTAAAAGTTCCAGTTTGGTCACATCACTCCATAAATCATTCTTCCAGAACTCCACGTCTATCCCAATGAATTTTAGCAAGTTCAAGTCAGCCTTTTTGCTGTTCTTGGTCCAGAGTGATATTCGGCAAAATGCCTCAACTTAAAGGCCATACTTGTCTGTGTTCTTAGTGTTCTTCTTATTCACTGCATTGAAAGTTTTCCCTCCTTTTGTTGGGTTATCCTGCAAGCTTTTGGCAATACATTGCAGGTTTTTCTCGGTTGCTCTGATCAACACACAAAGGTTTTTTTTTTTTTTTTGGTACAATACAATTTATAAGGAATAAGGCTGCCAGCTGTGTCTCTAGGAACTTATAATGTCTTGGAAGTCTTCATGTAGCCTTAGACTGTATTATAATAAAACTATTTCTTCTCTATAGCTTTTGTGAGAGCTCTGTTGACTTTGCCATATTTGTTGAGTTTCTAATGGCTTAATTGTGTTTAAAGAAAATTTTGTTTCTTATCATAAAAATAAGTGACTCAAAACAGCAATGCTGAATAGAGGTTGAACAATTATTACATAGTTAATTATGACATAGCTGTGTTATAAAAAAAATCGTATGACATTATCGCTTTTAACATGCCAGTAAACAGTTGTAGATGCAATTTTTATAAAGTCCTGTAAAAACACAAAATGGTTTAAAATACATGCTGAACTTTCAGAACCACCTTGAGGAACGACACTTGTACTTCCATAACAGAGCGAACCAGACTGCAGCACTGAACAGCGACCGCCCTGGGACTGTCTGATTTGAAGAAGTATATTATTATCATACAATATATATTTCCCATCTACTCAGTACAAAACGATGCCTGGTTACCAAGGGCCTGTACACTTTTTGTGTAACTTGCATGTCTGTGGAATCAGTCTACCTCCAAACTAACATATTTCCACATATTGCACAGCTGTCAAAAGTCTTCCAACAGGCAAATGTTAACTACCTTCACAACAAGAAGCATGTGTTTTATGATTAGTTAGTAATATTTTGGAGTGTGTGTCTTCCTGTGATGCTGTTGGTCACAACTGAGACAAGTGGCTATATTTACAGCAATCTAACACAAACAGTAACATCTTTTTAAATTTAGGTTCTCATCATGATTGAGACCCTCAGATGCATCAAGGTTGCAGGTAAGACTCCACTCTCAGGATCCTTCTTGTCCCGTCTTCACCAAGACCTTAATGACCCTCTTTGACCTGGAGCCTTCATCATCCAACTGTGAGGAGGAGAGGAACAGGAGAAGAGAGGGTGTTGAAGACGTACTAAAAGGAAACAGTGGATAAGATTTTAAATCACTGTAACAATGTCATAGTCTTCTGTACAGTTTGGTGGTTTAATGGTCTTTTTTGCTAATTGTAGGTTTCCAATCCTTATATCAGAGGCCTAATACACCAACTAGAAAGTAGGTTCCAAAATGCAAATATTAAATATTCGTCAGCATTTTGGGACCACAGGCAGCTGTGCTAGATGATAAGGGTGTAATGATATATCATGATTATATGATCAAAATTAAACTCTCCAAACAGTGGGCCTCATTTATCAAACGAACGTAAAAACCATCGTACATTCAAGCGTAAAATTGATCTTACGACAAGATTCACGTGTGATTCATTAAATGTTCCTACGCAGCCAATCTTGTCGTACGATTAATCGCTCTTTGATAAATGCGGCGGCTGAAATCCATCGTAATTTACATGTCACGCCCCTATAAATTCAGGGAGGTGATGCCGCGCCCCTATACATTTTGCGAGATGGCGAAACGGAATCCCGTCAAAAAGAAAAACTTCTCTGAATTAGAGCTTGACGTTTTAATTACACAGGTTCAGTCAAACCAGCTAGTATTGTTCGGCAGCTTAAAAAGTGGCATTAAAGGAAGCCAAAAAACGCAGTTTGGAACGAAATAACAGCTGCCGTCAACAGCGTTGGCGATGTTAACAGAACATCTGTTGAGGTTTGTATTATTTGATTGGACATTTACTGCATATTTATATTTGGAGAATTTCAAGTATTATTAATATTTACAGTAAAAGTAACGTACACTATAACACTAAAGTAACATGTTCGTGTTAAAAGCAATACGGGAAAACTGCTGAACATTTTTCATTCATATATTTTGTTGATAAATTTCATGCAGGTGAAGAAGAAATGGGCCGACCTCAAACTTTCAACCAAAAAGCGTCTTGCGGCCTAAAAACGCAGCACCACGCAAACTGGAGGAGGCCAGCCAGACCCTAGGTTTGTGCTGACTCCAACAGAGGAGCGTGTGTCTGCACTCATCGGACCAGAATCAATTGTGGGAATAAGTGTCGGAGGAGACACGGACGAGCATGTTTCTATCCATGAGGAGGGTATGTAAAATATTGTTAATTCTGATTTCGGCCAACGTAAATGAAGCACATACAGAAGTTGATGTTTAATTAGTTTATTTTTACTTTTAGATATGTCAGAGGCAAGCATGTCAGAGACAGTTTCGACGTGCGGCCCGAGAGAAGGAAGAGCGAGCAAGCACAAGAACAAGAGAAACGGTACTCATTCTACACAAACCAGCCTGGAGCCTGCCGCACAAAGCCAGCCAACCTCGAGCTGTCACACCGCACATTCGTTCTCCACCCAAAGACCACGACAACCGTGGGTTGTGACAGCCGAGGTCCTGGCGAAACAAACAGAAATAATCCAGGGAATAACAGCGATAAATCATTCATTAATTGCAATAAATGAAACTTTAAAGCAAATAAACGAGAATCTAAAAACGAAATCTCAAAAATAAGAATTATTAAAGCGTTCTTTGTGTTTTTTTTTATCAGAATGAATGAGTACTTAAACAAAATTGCATTTAGAAACGATCAACGAGTTCCTGGCGTCTCTGTACTGCCCTCATATGCGGTTGTGCTAGCCATGGCTCTCTAGGCATTCGCTCCTCCAGCAGCATCTGAACATCATCTGGTACCCCGTTACCCTGAGCGATGTTGTGTAGAACCCCACTGGCAAGGATTATGTCGCAGCTTTTCTGTGGTGAGTACAGTAGCGCTCCCCCCGCGGAACCAAGACAGAGCCATCTGCCTTTAAGCAGTCCAATGCAGCGCTCTACTGTGGATCGTGTGCGTATGTGCGCAGTGTTGAACCTGCGTTCCTGTTCTGTTGCAGGGTTTGCCAGTGGGGTAACCAGGTATTCCGTGAGGGGATAACCTTTATCTCCTATTTAGCGAAACAAAAAAAGTTAATTTATTGCAATACTTTAAAATACAGAAGCAGTACAATGTAAAGGATCAACTTAAATCGAAAACATTTTAAAATGAAATTATTTTTCATTAAATTTTGACTCTTACAAAAAATATTTGGTTGAAAAATGTTTGGATGTTACAAATAGGATATTACATTAAAGGGACAATTTAAGATGAAAAAATAATTATTTTGTGTTTTCATCTTACATTTTCCCTATAAAGTATGAAAATGTAAATTGATTTTTTAGGTGTGACCAGTTATAAGCATTTTATTTTTAGAACAGCTTTTCACAGTGTAGTAACTCACCAAGTAAATGACTACGTCCCTGCAGTGCGCCGTCCCGTAACTTGATGCCAACACTGCTGTTCTGTAAAATAAAGGAATCGTGTGTGCCGCCTGGCCACCGGGCCACCATGTTAAGGATGGTCAGTTTGGCATCACAAATTATTTGTACATTGATGGAATGGTAGTTTTTGCGGTTTATAAATGCATAGTCATTCGTGGACGGTGCTTTTATCCGCACGTGCGTACAGTCAATTGCACCAACCACATTAGGATACTCCGCAATTCTGTAAAATTCTCTTTTAATAATAAACTGCTGACCATCATCAAAGGGAAATTGAATATATCGACGAGAAAGTGATTTAATAGCTGCCAACACTGCTGGCAGGGTTCTGCTAAATGTTGGCTGTGAAATTCCAGATCTGTCACTTATCTCCCGCTGAAAGGTCCCGGTAGCCAAAAACCCTAACGTTGAAAGCACCATTACAGGCACAGGAATGGCATGTGAACGCCGGGTTTCTCTTCTTAACTGAGGTTCCAGATCTTCACACAGTTGAACAAGGAGATGCCTTGGGAGACGAAAGCGACTTAAAAGCCACTCATCACTTTCCATTAAAAGATCCCTGCGGTCCAGAAAAACCCGTTCGCGTCTTAGGGCCGCGTGCATGTCCTCTAATAGAGCCAGATCTGCCATTATCTAGGCCTATATGTTTATTGATGGTCAGAAAGTGTTGTTGAAATAGTTTTCAGAAGTAGTTAATTACCTTGCAAATTTGCAAATTTACCAGATGCTTGTAATTGTATTGATTAGTTAGATTATAGTTAAACACTTAAAACAATTAATTGATTAAATAAATATGCATATTGAATAGAAAACAAGCTCTCCATGGAAATAGGAAATCACATCCAAACCACTTTTTATACAAAATAATATTTTATTTATTATTATTAACTTCAGTTATCAAACGGGTAACGCGCTTACACGCGCTCAACCACATGTCAAAACGAACTCAGAGCTGACGTGAGATTTGATCGTAGCCACCGCAAACGTTCATATTGATAAATCACACATTTTGCGTAGAAACGATCGTACGCACAGTTTTTTTGTTGTACGATCGTTTGATAAATGAGGCCCAATGTGTGTAAAGGGTGTTGCCATCTTGGTTGCTGTCTTCTACTATTTCTATGGGGGCTGTAGATTTTTACATCTCACTAAGTATCTTAAAAGCTGGTATAAGACTCAAAAATGAAAAACTTGTCTTCATCGCCACTGCCTATGAGCTGCTTGGCGATTTCACCTACCTTTTTAAGTACACGTGACTCAAAATAACTTTTAGCTACAGAGGGCAACTGTAGGAAGAATTGTGGGTGAGGTCACCAAGGTCATCTGGGATGTGCTGGTGAACGAATACATGCCAGTACCAAAAACACAGGATTGAGTGGAAATTGCTAATTGGTTTCACAAGAGGTGGAAGGGCACACACTCCATTATCCTTCTAGCAATAATTAATGCAAATTAACAGTTTTGTGCTATTCTTGGGGAATTTGATCAGCGACTGAGGAGTATTTTTCAGTTGCCCTTCGGGAAAAAGACTGAAATAGGAAAAGCTGGCCATTCCAACCCAGGTGAAAAGGAAATATATTTATATAGTGCCTTTTTGGACATACTTAATATATTTAAATTACACTGTACTAAATGCATATCACATGTATTATTTTGAAACAACTTCAATATATTAAGTGTATTTCAAGATATGCCTATGATCAATTTAAAGCTACTTGCAATATATTTTAATATATTAAATTGTGTTTAAATGATATTACTTCAAGTACATTTAGTTAAATTTAATTGTATTTCTTTATAATTCATTTAAAATACACTTTCAATACATCTTTTAATGTGCTTCAAGAATATTTCAGTAGCTTGGCACCTCCTATTTTGGGCACAGAGCAAACTCCTCTCACTGAGACACATGTTGTCCAGAGGCAATGTAGCTATGGGAGAATATAGACTACATCTTCAGATGGTTCAACTGATTTGGTCTGTCTTCAGGAGGGCAGAGTTCGACTTCTTCGCCTCAGAAGATAACTCTCACTGCCCAGTTTATTACTTGATGCAGTGAGATGCCCTGTCCCACGATTGGTCCAGCACTCACCTCTATCCCTTCATCCTGATTGCCCTGCTTCTTCAAGTCATCAAAGGGGTCAGGGAAGTCAGATGCTTAGTCCTCCTGGTGGGCAGCAGCAGCCCTGTGGCCAATGTAATTGAGGAAGGAAAGTAGTTCCGTGCATGGTGACCCATACTCATAATTTTTACTCTGCATTTTACCCATCCAAGTGCACACACAGCAGTGAGTAGTGAACAAACACAAACACACACACACACCCAGCAGTTATGTACATATTAATACAAACATATCTCACAACAGTAATAGAAAAAATTGATAAAGTGTTTGGCTCATGATCAATAAGTTGCATTCGCCCAAACCGATATGCCAAAATCAAAACAGTGATAGTGAAGGGAATTGCAGTTAGCATGAGTTCCGCTTGCTGTGAAGCTGGAGCAGCCGGCAGAGGATTCCGCTTGGTCTTAAAGCCTTCATCAAATGGCTACGTTCACAATTAAAACATTAATTTGCACAAAAAGAATGATTAATTATCAATTGAGAATTTGTTATTCATATGGTCTGGTGGTCATATGTCATATGCCTGCGAATACGGGACAATCTGTGTTATAACTTTCATATGGGGAGCTTCTTGATGCCTTAAATATGGGCATTACATTTCAACCCCAGTGGCATGACAGTATAATAAATAATAATAATAATAATAATACAAGTACTTTACTAAAAAAACACAAATCAAAAATAAATAAAATGAAGTCTTAGTCTGGTAATCTTGCGTATATGGTCAATACAGCGTATTTTTTTATAACTAGATTTTGGCCAAATGTTTTAAATGAACTAAAAGACTTTAAGTGAAATTAAATTTAATTAAATAATACATTCAGAAATTATGTATTCTTAAATACCAGTGAAAATTGCAAATGTTTAAAAAAAAAAAAAAATAATATTTAAAAAATATCTATAGGCTAGTTCCCTTCTAAAATATAAGTAGCACAGTGTGGTGGTGTTCACACTACTGATCATGTATATTGAGCAGTGTAACTTTATATAGCCTACGTTTCTTTAGCTGTAATTCATTTGGTTGCGATGTCAAGTTAGCAAAATGTTGTGTGCGCTTGAGGCGCCGACACAATCACTGCATTTTTTCCTCTTCTGAGAAAACTGTTACTCTGTAATTTATGGTCATACAGACTGAAGCAAAACATAAATCAAAGCTGTAAAAGCTTCTGCAAAATAAAGAAAACAAGCCGCTTAATTTCTGCAGTCTATGTTTACTTTCTGTGAACTTCAGAGCGCGTCAGCACATTTTTGGCTTTTTTTTTTTTTCTTTAATCAGTAAATGATTTAAGTGAAATATATTATAGGCCCATATATTAATTTTGATTTCTATAGTTTTATTCCGTTTCTCTGTTCAGAAACAGATGCGGTTTAATTTCCGGCTTTATTCTCCATTTTATACCATTTATTACATAACAAAATCATGCTTAAATTATCCTTAAATACAGGGAGTGCAGAATTATTAGGCAAATGAGTATTTTGACCACATCATCCTCTTTATGCATGTTGTCTTACTCCAAGCTGTATAGGCTCGAAAGCCTACTACCAATTAAGCATATTAGGTGATGTGCATCTCTGTAATGAGAAGGGGTGTTGTCTAATGACATCTACACCCTATATCAGGTGTGCATAATTATTAGGCAACTTCCTTTCCTTTGGCAAAATGGGTCAAAAGAAGGACTTGGCAGGCTCCGAAAAGTCAAAAATAGTGAGATATCTTGCAGAGGGATGCAGCACTCTTAAAATTGCCAAGCTTCTGAAGCGTGATCATCGAACAATCAAGCGTTTCATTCAAAATAGTCAACAGGGTCGCAAGAAGCGTGTGGAAAAACCAAGGCACAAAATAACTGCCCATGAACTGAGAAAAGTCAAGCGTGCAGCTGCCAAGATGCCACTTGCCACCAGTTTTGCCATATTTCAGAGCTGCAACCTCACTGGAGTGCCCAAAAGCACAAGGTGTGCAATACTCAGAGACATGGCCAAGGTAAGAAAGGCTGAAAAACGACCACCACTGAACAAGACACACAAGCTGAAACGTCAAGACTGGGCCAAGAAATATCTGAAGACTGATTTTTCTAAGGTTTTATGGACTGATGAAATGAGAGTGAGTCTTGATGGGCCAGATGGATGGGCTCGTGGCTGGATCGGTAAAGGGCAGAGAGCTCCAGTCCGACTGAGACGCCAGCAAGGTGGAGGTGGAGTACTGGTTTGGGCTGGTATCATCAAAGATGAGCTTGTGGGGCCTTTTCGGGTTGAGGATGGGGTCAAGCTCAACTCCCAGTCCTACTGCCAGTTTCTGGAAGACACCTTCTTCAAGCAGTGGTACAGGAAGAAGTCTGCATCCTTCAAGAAAAACATGATTTTCATGCAGGACAATGCTCCATCACACGCGTCCAAGTACTCCACAGCGTGGCTGGCAAGAAAGGGTCTAAAAAAAAGAAAAACTAATGACTTGGCCTCCTTGTTCACCTGATCTGAACCCCATAGAGAACCTGTGGTCCATCATCAAATGTGAGATTTACAAGGAGGGAAAACAGTACACCTCTCTGAACAGTGTCTGGGAGGCTGTGGTTGCTGCTGCACGCAATGTTGACAGTGAACAGATCAAAACACTGACAGAATCCATGGATGGCAGGCTTTTGAGTGTCCTTGCAAAGAAAGGTGGCTATATTGGTCACTGATTTGTTTTTGTTTTGTTTTTGAATGTCAGAAATGTATATTTGTGAATGTTGAGATGTTATATTGGTTTCACTGGTGAAAATAAATAATTGAAATGGGTATATATTTGTTTTTTGTTAAGTTGCCTAATAATTATGCACAGTAATAGTCACCTGCACACACAGATATCCTCCTAAAATAGCTAAAACTAAAAACAAACTAAAAACTACTTCCAAAAATATTCAGCTTTGATATTAATGAGTTTTTTGGGTTCATTGAGAACATGGTTGTTGTTCAATAATAAAATTAATCCTCAAAAATACAACTTCCCTAATAATTCTGCACTCCCTGTATAGGAAATAAAAGCATCCATACAGGCCTAGAGTTGCTTTATTTTTTGTATTTTATGTTTTATTTATTTATTTTTTTTATCTGTTCATGCAAAATTATCTGAACTAAATTAACATATTTCACAGGTTTCCAGCTTTTAAAATGACAGTTTGAAAGGCTGTAAAATGCAAACTCTGCACTTACAAAAAAACACAGACCATGTCTTTATTTATTTTTGTAAATGATTTTACGTCACATGTAGCAAAAATACATTTTGTTTGTTTGTCAGATTCAAATTTATGTCACTCGTGTCAAAGGATAGCCTTTAAGCATTAACGAAAACCTGTACTGCAAAAACTTAACTAACCATATATTTATTACCAAAGTACTATATATATATATAAAACAATACATTATATAAAAAGAATTCAATTTTTTTCTTTAACATACAGTGTTCAAAGTAAACGGATGGGAAATTATTGGGTATGGACACACATTGTATAAATTTGTTGATGGGCAATAGTGGATCTCAAGCATTTACACCCGATACATTAGAACACCATTTACAACAGCTCTTTTTTTTTTTTTAAAGGGGTCATCGGATGCCCGTTTTCCACAAGTTGATATGATTCTTTAGGGTCTTAAAGAAAAGTCTCTAATATACTTTGGTTAAAAATTCTCAATGGTTTTGTAAAACAACACCCTTTTAACCTTGTCAAAATCAGCTCTGCAAAAATCATCTCATTCTGAGGGGTTGTTCCTTTAAATGCAAATGAGTTCTGCTTGCCCCACCCCTCTCTTCTCTCTGTGGAGTGACGAGCTGCTCTGAGAGATTTGTTACTTTAGCCACATTTAGTCACGAAAATTGCTAACCAGCACATTATTAGGAAAAGTGATTGCAGAGATTCATAAAAAAAAATCTCATACTCACTTCTGCTGTAAGTGAAGCTGGATCATGAATGATTTGCGTGAACATACACGGATATATGTAGATCGGGAGTCACATTCCCTTCACAAACAAACGTAATCTACTGCATCTTCAGCAGCTCAGATGTCGGGAGTAAATGACGACCACTATGTTCATTATTACATCCAGCAACACAACACCTCAATCACTCAATCGGAGATATTCTTGTCTAACTTACATCCCTGCTCTGGCATTGAAACAATGAAGGTCAGACTGTTACAGCTGATCTGAGGTAAGACGCCACAACGACAGGCATCCGAGTACGGCTCGATTTGAAAAAGAGAATATTATTTTTGCAGATTAATTAAAAAACACTGCATGGATTTTTAGCACTATAGGGTAAATTTTTACATACACTGCCAACACACATTAACAACATGAAAAAGTGAACTTTGCATCCGATGACCCCTTTAATACAGCATTATTTTACTCTTTAATACAGAGCACTGCAGAGGCATACCTGAGCCTCTCCAGTCACAGGCTGTTCTGAGAGGCCAGGCACAAAGGGTACATTGCCAATCATGTTACCCACAAGATAACTCAAAATGAGGCTATTTTACACACTTGCAGACACAGGTTTTGCACACATCACTCAAACACAAAAACAGGAAACAGGAATCATGTGACCAGACAAACTGAAACTTAAGTGTGGTTGAGCTGTTGTGTGTTTGTGTCTCTGTATTCATGCTGTAAAATGGCAGAAGCCAGATTTTCTCAGGATGAGTTCCTGTGTCCAGTGTGTCTGGATCTCCTGAAGGATCCAGTGGCCATTCCCTGTGGACACAGTTACTGTAAGAGCTGTATTACAGGCTGCTGGGATCAGGAGGATCAGATGAGAGTCTACAGCTGCCCTCAGTGCAGACAGACCTTCAGTCCAAGACCTGCTTTAGCTAGAAACACCATGCTGGCTGAAGTGGTGGACAAACTGAAGAAAACCAAACTTCCTGCTGACTGTTACGCTGGAGCTGGAGATGTGGAGTGTGATGTTTGTACTGGAAGAAAATACAAAGCCGTCAAGTCCTGTCTGGTGTGTCTGAACTCTTACTGTCAAACTCACCTTGAACAACATGAGAGTTGGTTTAAAGGAAAGAGACACAATTTGACTGATGCCACTGGACGACTGCAGGAGATGATCTGCCACGAACATGAGAAGCTCCTTGAGGTTTTCTGTCGCACTGATCAGGAGTTTATATGCATGCTGTGTACGATGGATGAACATAAAAACCACGACAATGTATCAGCTGCAGCACAGAGGACAGAGAAACAGGTATGAATGGCTTCTGTTCTATGTAGATTAATCAATGCCTGTCCTCATGTAAATTAATATGACTGATTCCCAATCACATTTTGTAACTAACAGATGTTATTAGGGGCTTTCACACAGCGTAGTTCTAGGAATTAACCCTCTATGAGACTTGGGACTAATCATTTTCCAAAATTTTCTGACCTTTTTTTAGTAAGTAAGTTTTTAGTGTAAATTATTTTTGGCAAATTGTCAGAAATGTCACAAAAAATCAAATGCATTTTCGCTATATGAAAAGAAGTAAAAATGTCTTACATTAAAAAAAACAGCAACAACAAAAAAACATTAAAAATATTTATGAACATTCAGTTTTTTTCTTGTACTGCTATATTTGATTTGGAACTCAATGTCTAAAACCTGACACAAATCCAGATGCAGTTTCACTGCCTTGAAACCATGTCTTAGTGTTTCAAAAGCACTGAAACAACTTTAACATTTTAACATTTCATCTTTTAATTTGAAATCAATCATAGCACAAGTGAAAGTCAACAAGATTCTTCTTTTTCAATGTACTCCACACATTCCACCCATAAACAGATTGTGTAGTCATCATTAGAGCATCATTGCCTGTCAGTATAGTAATGCTTATAGACAATGGCATCTTTCCTGACCTCTGGTTGTTGTATGGGTCATATTTTTCAAACTGGCATACAATAATGTACCCAAATGCTTGACTTCCACAACAACCTATTCTTCAGTCTCATTGCTCAAGATGCCGGTTAGAATGGAAATATATGATTGCAGCCACTGATCTATATACTGATCACTCATTGTGTCCGTAACTGCCGTTAAACGGGTTTTAAAAAGTGGAGGGGACATGTCCCCCTGTCCCCAGTGGAAATCCAGTGGTTTGATGTTCTGATCGAAGCTGAAGAGCGGTGTTTTGCCCTGCAACTATGCAGCCACACAGTCACCCAGTTGCCCTGCTGCATGAGCTCCACAACCAGAACCGAACAATGTACGTGACTCCCTGAGCTAGTCGCATCCAAAGCCGTATCTAAGGCCTTCACATTCTCACTATCCTCAATTAAAGTTTGAATGTGTGTCTCTAGTCCTGAGATCTTCTCTGTCAGCCTAACTTTTTCCCTGCATTTATCACATGTGAATCCCTCACCGTTGACAGAGAAAGCTACATGTGGCAAGCAGTGCAAGTGACAATAACAGGAGAAGCCATTACTCACCGTGATTGTAGAATGATTCTGAATCACCACAGTTGTTTGATGGACTAGTGAAAAACGGACCAAGAGAGAAAATAAACAGAGCAAGACAGAGAAAAAGAAGCAGCAGTTGGAGTTGTGCTTGTTATGGGTTGCGTAATAACGGAGACGGAACATAAACGCATAAATTACGCAATTTATAGAGCAAAAAAAGTGTTCAGCAAAAAGTGGGGCTAAGAGAAAAACATGAACATTGAGACCACAGGTAAAAGCCATTATCGCTGTTTTCCACTTATGTTACTGATAGTTCCTATATCTCTGGATTAGACCCTACTCTGAAGTAGTAGCTAATTTAGTTCTCATAAATTGAGTTCCTATAACTAATATCATTCTGTTATATACTGTATACTGATCCAATAATTATTTCTTTATCATATAGAGCCGCAGCTATTACTGAGCAGAAACACTGTCAGTGTGAAGCTCTACATCTGTGTCAGTTTCACTTTTATTATGGTGACAGAAGTATAATATAACTGCTGTTTTATTCGTTTGTGCTCCAGAAGCAGCTGAAGGAGATGCAGAAGACATTCCAGCAGAGAATCCAGCAGAGAGAGAAAGATCTTCAGCAGCTGAGAGAGGCTGTGGAGTCTCATAAGGTGAGTCTGGAGAAGAAAAGTTTGTCTCAGTCTCAGTTCAGACTCTTCAGACTTTCAGTCCCACTGAAGCCTAAATCACTGTGTGTCCTAACAGCGCTCTGCACAGACAGAAGTGGAGGACAGTGAGAGGATCTTTACTGAGCTCATCCGCTCCATTGAGAGAAGCCGCTCTGAGCTGATACGACTGATCAGAGATCAGGAAAAGGCTGCAGTGAGTCGAGCTGAAGGACGACTGGAGCAACTGGAGCAGGAGATCAATGATCTGAGGAGGAGAGACGCTGAGCTGGAGCAGCTTTCACACACACAGGATCACATCCAGTTCCTGCAGGTAACACAGATCTAGAAGAACAGGGCCCATATTCACAAAACATTTTATCTTACCACTAAGTGTTCTCCTAAATAGCGGGAAATGTTTTTAGCTAAGAGTTTTCTCTTAAAACCTATTCACAAAGCTGCTGAGACAAACTTTTACTAAGGAACAGAAAGTCTTACAGGAGAAGTCCACTTCCAGAACAACAATTTACATATAATTTACTCACCCCCTTGTCATCCAAGATGTTCATGTCTTTCTGTCTTCAGTCATGAAGAAATTATGGTTTTTGAGGAAAACATTTCAGGATTTTTCTCCATATAATGGACTTCAATGGTGCCCCGATTTGAACTTCCAAAATGTAGTTTAAATGCAGCTTAAAAGGCTCTAAACGATCCCAGCTGAGGAAGAAGGGTCTTATCTAGTGAAATGATTGCTAGATTTTTTTCGAAAAATTAAAAATTTTATACTTTTTAAGCACAAAAGCAGTTGTGGTATTCACTCCTCCCACCGACAATCCCTGTTGGACCTAAGACTCAAACCTGCAACCTTCAGGTTAGAAGTCAGAATCTCTAACCATTAGGCAACGACTGCCCCCAATTTATTATTATTAATCACTCATTAGGCACTTTATTTTTACTTTTTGAACAATTTTTTTTTCCATTTTTATTGAAAATAAATGCCTTTCCAGTGTGATATGTCATGGAAAAAGGGAGTAAAGTGAGCTTGGCAAAAGGTGGATTCTAACTTGTCATTTGACAACCATACTGTCTACTGCCTATGCCACCAAAGACATTGGATCATGGGTGTCTTTTTTCATCTTGTGTGGCCCAACCATGCATTGGTGGGCGAGGCTAGTGTAAAAAGCCTTTGCCAACAAGACACGCTATTTTACACTTATTGTAAATAGACACTCCAATAAAGAAATGTTAATATTACACTGTCAGATATATAGTTGTTTACAGTTCAGTGTCAATATTCAATACTCAATCAAAAAAAACAGCCTTCAAATAATAAACAATATATATATAAATACCAAAGTCAGTGTTGCAGGGTTTAAAATGTTAGTTTCAGCCTACCCCCATAGCTAAACATGACCACTTAAAAAATTATAATATAAAAAGATAAAAAAAAATAAATAAATAAAAAACAATGCTGCCGATTATGAAATATGAGTGTGTGTGTGTGTGTGTGTGTGTGTGTGTGTGTGACAAATCAGGACACAAATTTGTATAATGACATGGTTATGACATGGGTATTACAAGGAGAGGGTGACTTATAAGGACATTGCCAAATGTCCCCATTTTTCAAAAGGCTTATAAATCATACACAATGAGTTTTTTGTTTTGAGAAAGTAAAAATGTGCACAATTTCCTGTGAGGGCTAGGTTTAGGTGTAGGGTTGGTGTAGGGCAATAGAAAATATGTTTTGTACAAAACCATTAGTCCTATGGAATGTCCCCACAATTCACAAAAACAAACTTGTGTGTGTCTGTGTGTATGTGTGTGTGTGCACATGTGCTTAATACCTCTTATTATTAATTGTTATTATTAATTGTTCATTAACTATAATAGTTTGCAAATAATTTACAAGTGCTTTGTTGTTGTATACTTATAAAATATTATCTTAATTTAAGAGACATGGTGGTATATTACTGAACTTTTGATTTTATTTCCACGTGAATGGAACACTCCTTATGGTTTCTGGACAGGTTTTTTTTTATTGGCCATAACAGCCAACCCAACACTTTCACTATTTTGCTGTTGCTCTCATTTATTTTTTAACTTTAGATTTATGATCACAGTCTTTCTAATAACATTTAAAAAATTATATGTTTCTTATGCTAATATTCACCTGCTTAAATGTTCTTAGCATGTTTATGCACTTATGTATTTATTTTTTTGCTAAAATGCAGTGTCATTATATTACTGTGTTAATGGGAGTGATGAGGCGCTCATTAAACCTCCAGCTGGTGATGCTTTAGTTCACATGTGTTCACAGCTCTAAATGTGACACCATTGATGTGCTTGATCTGTTACGTTATTGGCAGATGATTTATCATATAAATGATTTCTAAGAAAGTTCACATATAGTGTAAATAGCAAATGCTAGAATTTGTAGCTCAAATGTCATTTAATGAATATGAGAAGAAGTGCTGGACTGAAATGAGTCACTAAAGATCAACAAGAGCTGTTAAAGTCTGACAGTAGTGCAGGTAATTGTGTGAAGTGTGGAGCTGATGAGTTTTGATTTCTGTTTTCTATAGAGTTTCCAGTCTCTCTCAGCACCTCCTGAATCTACAGACGTAAATGACAATCCCTTCAGTTCTCTCGTCTCTTTTGATGATCTGAGAGAATCTGTCCGTCAGCTGAGAGACAAACTGGAGGAGGAGCTCAAGAAGATCTCAGACAAAGGTAAAGTCCTGGAGATTAATCTGCTCTCAGAAACGAGTCCATCATCATCTCGTATCATGAAGAACATCATATTAGAAATGTCATAGAAATGGATGCAGTATAATAGAATCACACTGTTCATGTCTGTCGATTTCCACAGTCACATTCACCAACGTTGTTCCCAGGACTAGGAATGACTTCCTACAATGTAAGTCATTAATAAAACAAGCAAAAAAATGTAATGAGTGTGTTCGTGTTCCTCTTGTAGCAGGTGAAAGAAAACATGACAGAAGAATTTTATAATTGATCAGGATATCTGGTAAACTGCACTTTATATGTAACATGAAGAGGAAGAAAGAAAAGGGTGAATGTGTAATAGTGTAGTGAAAACTGAAGTCAGTATAGCGGATCATTCTTAAGAGCTAAATCGCCTCAAAGAATATCAGAAATGTCCTTTTCTGATATTCTCAGAGGTGACTGGGTTCCCAACAATGATCCGCTATACTGACTTCAGTTTTACATGCAGTATTAAAGTAGATTTCACACAGTACAATTAATACAAAGCAATTGTGTGGTTTTAGCTCAATTTAATGAAGCAAATTTTACGAGCAGCAAAAATCCATTGTACATTGAAAAAAAACAGACAGATTCATAATTCCTGATTCTGGTGTGTTTTCTTTCCATCAGATTCCCATCAGCTCACTCCGGATTTGAACACAGTAAATAAAAAAATCAGTCTGTCTGACAATAACAGAGTGATTACTGTCTATCGCACAGAGACTGAGCCTGAGCCTCAGCAGTATCCTGATCATCCAGACAGATTTAGTTTCTGGGAGCAGCTGTTGTGCAGAGAGAGTGTGTGTGGACGCTGTTACTGGGAGGTTGAGTGGAGCAGTTTAGTGTTAATATCAGTGTCATATAAGAGCATCAGGAGGATAGGATTGTGGAAAGAGTGTCAGTTTGGATGTAACGATCAGTCCTGGTGTTTGATCTGCTGTTCGGACAGTTACACATTCAGACACAATGACAAAAGGACTGTTTTCTTTGGAATGCCCAGCAGGTGTCGTAGAGTAGGAGTGTATGTGGACCACAGTGCAGGAACTCTGTCCTTCTACAGCGTCTCTGACACAATGAGCCTCATTCACACAGTCCAGACTACATTCACTCAGCCGCTCTATCCTGGGTTCGGGTTTGAAGTTTATTATGGAAGAGTTAAACTGTGTTGATGAATCAGAATAGAGTTATGCGAAATTCTACCCAAAATACTTTGACATCTCACTGTTACTGATTTATCATGTAGTTCAGAGTGACTTCTGAATGAATTCATCATTTATGTAGTTGTCATTTGATTTACCGTGTATCCGGAAAGTATTCACAGCGTTTCACTTTTTCCACATTTTGTTAATGTGGAAAATTCTATTCTATTTCAAATTCTATTCTATTTATTTTATTAAAAAAAAAAAAAAAAAAAATCACATGCACATAAGTTTTCACAGCCTTTGCCATGACACTCAAAATTGAGCTCAGGTGCATCCTGTTTCCACTGATCATCCTTGATATGTAGGTGCACTCATGCCATACCAGAATTCCCGTAATTACGAGATTCCGACCTGTAAAAACCGTTCACGTCCTTGTAGAACTCGTAATTACAACTTGTGAACTGGGTGTCTTGTGAGAGCGACGACTTGTACCACATGACTGCTGTACCAACGTAGGCTCTGTTTAGGCGTTGAACGTCACATTGTTATCTTAAAATTACGGTAATTACAATATGGCGTGAACACAGCATGTTTCTGCAACTTGATTGGAGTCCACCTGTGGTAAATTTAGTTGATTGGACATGATTTGGAAAGACACACACCTGTCTATATAAGGTCCCACAGTTAACAGTGCATGTCAGAGCACAAACCAAGCCATGAAGTCCAAGGAATGGTCTATAGACCTCTGAGATAGAACTGTATCAAGACACAGATCTGGGAAGGGTACAGCACACAGCAAGAGTGGCTATTAGACAACTCTGTGAGAGTTCCTGAGTGGCCCAGCCACAGCCTGGGATTGAACCCAATCAAATCTTTCTGGAGAAACCTGACAATGTCCGTCTGTCCCCATCCAACCTGACAGGGTTTCAGAGCATGGTTAATTTCGCCAACAAAAACGATGACGAAAAATATTGGTTAGCAGACATTTTTTCTGTGACTAAGACGAGACGTTGACGAGCTAAAACTAATATCTAATGAAAAAACTATGACGAAATTTATGATGTGTCTTCGTTAACATGACGAGACGGGACCTAGAATGTTATTTGAGGACTATCGGACAATAAAAATACATCCTATAGGCTAAGTTAACTGTCTTGTCTTTCAAAATGTGCGTCCCTGTCATTGGATCATAAGGGGCGTTTGCATATCTAGTCTCAGTATGACAGCCGCAGTGGACAGATAGGCTACCAAAATGCAAACTAGCGATCTGAAACAATGGCCTCACCACCCAAAAGATTAGGGATAGGTGACCAGACATCTCGTTTTTCCTGGGTGTCACAATTTGTTGTTGATTAACTTGAAGTTAGCGAAGGCGGATAGGCAGAATCGCACTGACAGAAGCACTCTCTCTCGTGTACACTCCACTTCTTCAGTTCTCAGTGCTCAAACACACACAGTAGTCCAAATGTCTATCGTGTTGAGTATCTCACGTAAATACAGTCAGTTATAGCATAAGTAAATGTAAACAGCTGGGTGAAACCGTGAAAACTGAATATGTGTCAGTATTACATGCATTCCATCTTAAAGGGACAGCATTCCTAATTAAATACTAGATGTTAAATAAATGTATACATGTTAAATAAATGAAATCTGAAAAATGAGTTTAATTTATCTCTCTACCCAGAAATGAAAATTGTCATAATTTATTCCAGTTTTTCTAAATTCAGTCCTTGATTCAAATGTCTAATAAGCTTAATTGATTTGGTCTAAATAGAGAAGAATCAATGACTATTTTTGTTTTAAGACTATAAAATAGCTACCAAAATAAATGCTGGTAACTGCAGTGTGACTAAAAGTAATGACTAAAAGTTGACAAAAATATAATGACTTTTTGTAGACTAAAACTAGATTAAAAGTATGAAAGACTAAAATGTGACTAAGACTATTAATCATTTTCATCTCAAAATAAAGACTAAGACTAAATCAAAAATGCCTGTCAAAATTAACACTGCTTCAGAGGTGAAGAGGTGAGGAGAGGAATGGCAGATAATTACCGAATTGTGATAATCAAAGCTTGTCGCTCTCAGGGGTTGTGTGCGGGAAGGAGGAGCAGGGACGAGGAAATAATACAAAACATGCTTTTAATATAAAAATCCAAAAGGGGAACAGGAACAAACTGTAACAGCAGGAAAACCACACGACGGAAAAATAACATAAAGCGACATTAAAAACGGACAAAGAAACAAGGAGCTGAATCAAACTTAAATAGGAGTGCTAATTGGACATGGACAGGTGAGAGTAATTAACCAATAAAGCCATAACAAGAAATGGAACAGGAAAGACCAAATAAGGGCACAGAGGGAAAAACCAACGAAAACAGTCCACAGGGATGTGACAGTCGCATCATACCCAAAAACATTTGAGGCTGTAATTGGTGCCAAAGGTGCTTCAACAAAGTATTGCGCAAAGGCTATGAATACTTACGTACATGTGATTTTATTTCTTTATTTTTTTTATTTGTAATAAATTTGCAAAGATTTCACACAAACTACTTTCACATTGTCATTATGGGTATTGTTTGTAGAATTTGGAGGAAAATTTTGAATTTAATCCATTTTGGAATAAGGCTGTAACATAAGAAAATGTGGGAAAAGTGAAGCGCTGTGAATACTTTCTATATGCACTGTAAGTCTGTGGCTTTGCAGTACAACTTGACTTAGAAATGAAACTGTCAATGGAAAGGAAAGAAACTAAGTAAAAGAAAAAATAGTAAAGCAAAATGATCAGTTGTTAGATAACACGAATGGCTGGCTGGTCTTATGCCAACTTTTTCTTCTGAGCCTGAAATGAGTTGAGTTGAGCTCTCATCTCATCATCTGGTCCTGGTTCTGAGCTTTGCTTGAGCTTTGATGAGCAAGCATCCAGTCATCCTTTTCTTTTTCTTTTTTTAAACTTTTTTTTAACCAATTTGGTATCATGGTGTGACTATTTCTCCTCCCACATGATATAATCCTATTTAGTCACATGGGCTATTACTTTCCCACTTATAGCAGAGAACATTTTAGAAATACTTTTTATAATGTGAATACAATACATTTTTTACCAGCATCATTAAAGAAAAAAAAAAAGAGTCATTCACTCATACTAAACACGATACACTTCCAATAAACCATTAAATTGTAGCAATTGCATGAATTATGTTTGAGCATGTTAGTCCACATGTGTAAATTGCAGACTTGATATATAGTTTGAGATTTGATCATCATTTGGGGTGATCTGAACACTAAGTACATCACCGTTGTAACAGATGAGGCTTATAACCATTAAGCCATCCACCAATGGAAGCCCTCTCTTGAATACTGATGCACCATTTCTTCCTGTTCCTACTTCCTGTTTGTCACATGTATTTAAGGCCTTGATGTACCTGTATTCACTGTTAAGTATTGTGAGTTTTCCCACAGCCTTACTGAGTGTTTTCATTACCTGTTGTTTTGATTCACATTTCATGACTATTGTGCCTGTCTTTTGGAGTATTGTCCTGTTTTGTTTAACTCATTTTGACTTGTTTATTTGGTTCTGCAATAGGAAAAGTAAATAAAACAATCATTTTTTGTTTAAATTCTCTTTCTAAAATGAAATTGAATTGACCCATCACGTAAGGCATTGATTTCATTATAATGCACTGAATTGAGAGCCATGTCTCATGAAAATGCATATCTATAGCCCAATTTTCTGTTTCTATTTAGTGTGCTGTTCATACGTTGAATTTGACTTTGGCGTGCATATGATATACATGTGTTTGGTGTGCATATAATACACAGTTTTTGTGTGCACATTATATGCAGCTGTAATCCATTACATATCATCGGCAAGTCCATTTCTGCATATAAATAGTAACCTACGGCAAACAGAAAATCGTGCTATTGATACACATTTTCATGAGATCTGGTGACAACTGCTGATGAGACCGACTCTGCTTGCATTTATTCATGTGACTGGTCAAGATAAAAGGTGACCCCTCCTGGTAGTGGGATTTATAAAGTGTCATTTCTAATCACCCATACACTGATGCTTTAACTCTGAGTACCGGCAAAATGTCAGAAGTGCTGGTACACACAAAAAAAGTGTTGGTATGCAAAAGGCTAAAATATAGAAGTGACACTACTGCGTAGTGGTGTGTACCGGCCTACTTCAAGCACTGGAATTGTAAAATTCAGTATTCAGGTGAAAGGGTATAAAATAGAATTGGGAATGGGCCTACGTCTGAGATGAAAAGGAACCACAGGACAGTAATGTTAAGTCAAAGGACAGTGATTTTGACATCCCAGATCCCAGTGAAAATGGAGTGCCGTCTGACACCTTGTTATAGAATAAAACTGAAAAAAGTAGTTTTACAGAGAAATACCATGTACTAAAGAAAGACACAAAGGAGATTATAGCAAGAAGTTTTTATTATGTAGCAAGAAGTGAACGTGAATGGGAAAGAATTTTCTGCTCCTGAATGTTTTGAGAAGGCTGCAGACTATCAAGAAAAAAGCAAATATAGAAAGATGTTGCATGTTCCATTGAAATTCAAAATTGTTATTTCTCCAAAAGACTGGAAGAAGATTGCACCACTGACAGATTGCAGAAAACTTAGTTTAGCTCCAACCCCAATTAGACACACATGAACTAGCTAATGAAGCTCTTACTACGCATACTCCATGCTGTGCTTTTCAGTTTACATACCAACATGTGCATTGTATAGGCCTCTGGAAAAGATGTGCCCTAGGTACAAGCAGTTTGCAAATTTCCCACTTGCAATGTACAGTACACTTTCACAATGCTGGGTCCATATTTCATCTCAAAACAAAATGCTGAGAAATGAGCATAACACTCCACCCCTAACTTTTTGGCTGATGCAGTTACAACAGAAACTGTCAAAGTATTCCAGCCTCAAAATTCATGAAGTGGAAACTTTGATGCAAGCTGTATTTTTAGCCTTTAAACAGCATCAAAACTGTGTAACATTATGGAATAAAATATTAACCAATGAAGAGGTATTATATGAATTCAATAATATATGAATTCAATTCATAGTCTTTTTTTAGCTCTTTGTTTAAAATAGTTTATTTCTTTTTTCTTTTTTTTATGAAACTTACCCACATTCAAGTGTTTAAAAAAGAATGCATGAAGCTACGTTCAGTGTCTCCGTCCAATGATACAAAGCAGATTGACCAAGTTCTGAGTCTCTAGCCCAGAGAGGCAGAAGACACACAGACATTTGCAAAAAGGTTAAGCTCCGGCGAGCAAACCTTCACTTCAGGTACTTTCGCTTGCGTGTTCCAGATCTTAGGACCCTTTGGTGCTCCAGGAGATCAGCATCCTACAGCGCTTCATCTTCAAGGCTGTTGAAACAGATTCCTGCTCCTTTCCCCACTGTACTGCCACCAGCGCAACCAGTGGAAGAAGTCGCCGCCACCGGACTGCTCACTCAACCACAGCGAACGTAAATATCACTTCCAGACCTCTTCCAGAGACCTTGGCATTGTTGTATATTATCAGTATATGATTTTGTAATTTACATTAGATATTATTGGTTGCATTTGATAACAAATAATTGCTAATTTATTTGTTTGATGCATAATAAGGTTCTTCACCTTATTTGTTTCAGAGTAGCAGCAGTTTATCTTTCCAGATAATGTAAACTCTGACATAGCAACACCCAACATAATCACTTGATTTTTATGCATCTTATGCACTTTATTCCTTTTTCATTCATGGTATTCATTTAGTAGTTGTTGATTACTCTTGTTTATCTTCTGTTAATAAAATCTATTTTATTGCTATTTTATTATTTTATTACTATTTTATTATTAACTTGTGTCTTCATATGTTTTGTATGTTCATATATTTATATAACAAAATATATACAAATTAATACCTAAACAGGGACACAGTAGTATACTTGATGTATGATGTAAAGTTCACTTAAATAAAACTTACAAGTATACTTGCAGTATAAAACTACGGTAACACTTTAGAATAGGGAACACACCCTAATAACTACGACTTTTCCCTTAAATTCCTAATTTGCTGCTTATTAATAGTTAGTAGGGTAGTTGTTAAGTTTAGGTATTGGGTAGGATTAGGGATGTAGAATAAGGTCATGTAGAATAAGGCATTAATATGTGCTTAATTAGTACTAATAAATGGTTTATATTCTAGTAATATGCATGCTAATAAGCAACTAGTTAAGAAACCGTAAAATAAAGTGTTACCAAAAGTGTACTAAAAATGCTACTAATCAGTTCATCAGTAAATCGGTTCAATCAGTATAGTTGATTGAACTATACTTCATGAGATGAAGTAGTGACTGAAGATTATCGGAAGAAGACCACCCTTTTATGAAGCCAACCTGGCCACTATAAACGATATAGGGTAAAATGCCCTCACTTCAGTCTTTTATACAGCTGGTGGATCCCAATGTCTTGTGACGTCATGAGGTCAGGAAATCCCCTCAGAAGTTACTTACATAAGGCCTTCCATTTTCTCAGGTTACTTCTTTGGGATTTTTTGCTCTGCTGTCTTTTACACTAAAACACACCAGCTGGGGTAATGCCCACCTTCGTTTTTCTTTAAAGCTCTTGCTAATACATGTTAGAAACATTTTCTTAATAAATGTTTAAAACAAGTGTGGTGTTTTACTTAATAAACCACTTTCTTAATAAAACAAATACAATATGAGGCTTTTCAAGGAAATAAACAAAGTAATACAGCATTAGACATATTATATTAACTAAATACATTAAACAATGGGGCTGGGTAATTGTATTCCTCTGCATATTACACAACAAACAAACTGCTGGTTCGTTTGGCCAGAGGAGAACTGGCCCCTCTACTGAGCTTGGTTTCTTCTTGGTTTGCCTTTTGGCATTATTGACACTACTTTCCTATTTAATACTGTAAAGCTGCTTTGACACAATCTCTATTGTAAAATGTGCTGTATAATTAAAGGTGACTTGACTTGACTTGACTTGAGAAGTGGCACTACAAAAAACAAGTGTGTCGTTTTAGCCTCCACCATGCAGATGCTTGGCCCACCATTGAGAGATCCTTTAGCAATTTGAAAATGCAACGCCAGTCACTTTTTTTCAAGGCCCTTAAAGTAAAGTCAGAATTTTCTCCAGATGTCATCTGCATCACAAATGGCATCATCGTGGAGCCAGAAGGACAACGTAAATGTGATGATCCTGATGACCTGCAAGTGGGAGACACAGAACACACAAGAGACAGCTTCAATTCTACTCCAGATGATGATGATGATCTTCCTCCAGCCATAAAATGTCTTGATTATTTACAAAATCTGTTGAAATGCACAACCAGTTACACAATATAGTTTGGAGGGAAACCAAACATCATATTCTTATTTACTGAATCCCGCTGTCTAAGTTAATCTCTTGTTTACATCATATTTACACCTAGATTTATGATGAGAGTTTTAGCGAGAGTGCAGAATTCAATCTTTTTCAAGCACTTTTCAAACCTTTAAGACACTGTCAAGAGGAAAATGAGAAACAAGAGACCAAAAAATGCAGATGAGCTAAAGGCCACTGTCAAAGAAATCTGGGCTTCCATACCACCTCAGCAGTGCCATAACTGATCACCTCCATGCTACGCCGAATTGAGGCAGTAATTAAAGCAAAAGGAGCCCCTACCAAGTATAAAGTACATATACAGTAAATCAACATACTTTTCAGAAGGCCAACAATTCACAAAAAAAAAAAAATATATATATATATATATATATATTGATCTTATGAAGTATTCTAATTTGTTGAGATAGTGAATTGGTGGGTTTTTGTTAAATGTGAGCAAAAATCATCACAATTAAAAGAACCAAAGACTTAAACTACTTCAGTCTGTGTGCATTTAATTTTTTTGTTTTTGTTTTTGTTGTTTTTGAACATTTTTTTTATTACATTTTTCAATAAAACAACAGTAGTGGTACAGGTATCTCATAACAACAAGCAACATTTTGTTAGACATTCAAATGCATATAAATGCTTAAGAGCAAAGACAAAAATAAATGAAAATTATAAACCAAATTTAGAAAGACATTGTGTACCCTCAAGAAAGTTCCAGAGAGAGGACCAAATTTGCCAGAACACCTCAGATCTTTGATGTAAATCATAAGTTAATTTTTTCAGTAGTAAAAGTGTGGTCATCTGACTCAACCACATACTGGCTGAATGTACCTGAGCAGTTGACCATAATAATAGTATACATTTTTTGACCAAGTATATACAGAAATTCAGTACGCAATCTTTATTACAATCAAGACACAGTTCCACTGTACAGTTCAGAAGGTATACTTTTGGTGACAAAGCAAATGTCTTTCCAATTATTTTTTGAATAATTTTGTGAATCTCTTTCCAGTACATTTTGATTTGTCACAGTCCCAAAATACATGCATCACTGTGCCAATCTCTAACTTACATTTAAAACATAGCTGAGAAAAATTCTATGGAGGCGAAATGAGGTTAAATAAATCCTGTGAATACATTTAAAGTTTTGTTCGTGAACCGAAATTGAAGCACTTTTGGGAAAGATATTTAAGCAGACAGATAGCCACTCCTCATCACTGAAAATAGACCCCAAGTCCTTTTCCCATATCATCCTTAAAGAGTCAAAGGTTGAAGGACCAACATTAGACAGCACTGCATATAATTCAGAGTACATGAAGAAAAAATCTGTTTTTCTATTTTAGTAAGATCAAATTGTGTATTACCTTCTTTTAACTGCAAGGGAACGAGACACTGCGTCCTCTAGAGGTCGCTATGGGGAACGCCTCTGCGTGACCGGTGTCCTGAAGCATACATCTAAACACGACAATAACATTGGCCGGCGACAGCCTATGACGTCACTACCGGCAAGACCACAGTATAAAGGGGTGCCGGAAGAACACGTCAGCCGCTTCTTCGTCTGATGCTTGCATCCGAAGCATGTCGAGGATTCTAGAGGATGCAGTGTCTCGTTCCCTTTTCAGGAAACCATGGTTACATACGTAACCTGAGACGTTCCTTTCCAAGGGAACTTCGAACTGCGTCCTGTAGAGGTCGCTATGGGGAACATAATGCCCATGCTGCCATGCTGAGGAGAGTGCATGCCAAGCACAAACCGAGCACTAAGTAAGTACCAACTCTACCAGGCTAAGAGTTGCCCCAAGGACGCCTAGACAGGTGTCAGTGACATTATCCCCTTCGGCCAAAGACCTGAGCTGCATACCCCAAGACTTACCTGTTAGGGGTCAGCTCTCAGAATGAGAGGGAATTCAGACGTTCAGTTTTAGGAGCTGCATGCTCATAGGTAACCACCGGCAGGAGAGCAACCGAACAGGGAGGCAGAGAGAGGCCTAACAGTTGAGGTTGCTGACTCACAAGGCTCTGGTGAGCGGAGAACTCAGCTCTCAGAATGAGAGGGAATTCAGATGTTCAGTTTTAGGAGCGGTATGCTCATAGGTGACCCTCAGAGTGAGGGGAGCACTGTAAAATTCAACCAGTAAGACAGCAACTGAACAGGGAGACTGAACGAGGCCTAACAAGTCTAAGGTTGCTGACTCACCGAGCTCTGGTGAGTGGAGAACTCAGCTCTCAGAATGAGAGGGAACTCAGACATTCGGTTTTAGGAGTGGCGTGCTCATCAGGGGCGGATCTACTGGGGTGGCAAAGGGTGGCAACTGCCACCCTAAGAAAAAGCTGTGCCACCCCACCTGCCACCCCAGAATTATCACAGAATAAATCTGAGCAGTGCTTCATGTGCTACTTTTCAGCTGCAGCGATGACAGCGTAATGCAAAATAATGGCAAAAACACGTCTTTCAATAAAATGTGCACAACAGTTGCACGCGCACGCAACACACCCAGCGTATTCAACTTCAAAAAATGACTCTTATGAACCGGTTCTTTTTGAGTCAAAAAACACAAAGTGCGGCCCAGTTCACTAACAATTTGTTTTACATTTGTTTGTGAATCACATAATTACTGCTTCTCGGCTAACTCAGAAGTCTCTGAAACATCTAATCTCGTCCCGATATGTCTGAGATTCATCGCGTAATTGTTTGGTGATCCGATTCTCTGACCAATCGCAATACGTTCATCATGGATATAGGCGTATCCGACAAAACAATAATAGCATGAAATCAATAAGAAGATGCCGATCACGAAACGAATAGCAGAGTTAGGTAAACATCTGGTCGTATTGCAGTTTTCTTGATTGTTAACACAATATAACTGTTGGCTTATATTCCCAAAACATTCATTCAGTGCTAAAAACAAAGACACATTTCTCAAAAAGTTTACCAATAAGTAAGTTAAACATTAAGTAGCAAAGCTGATGACACACCAACCAGTATCTCTGCATCCAACAATGGAGAGAGGAGAGAAATTAACGAATCATTTACATGAGTATTATACTTACACATACAGTATAATTATAGTACAGTACCGGTACATTGGATGATGGAAATTTCACTATTCAGTATGTACAGTAAACTGTAGTACATGTTGTACACCTTCAGACGTGTCACTGTCAAATTTTATTTGTAACCATTTTTTTAATGTGTAGCCTACTGCATTTTTGGAGAACTGAGAAATGACTACCCAGAGATATAGTCTTGTGTCAGGAGATCAAATAGTACTGTATACTCTAATGAAATATACTAATGAAATAAAGTACTGTATTGTGGTGCATACCAAGTTCATATACAGTTCTTTGTTATTTGAACTTTTCATCTGCTGCAAGATTACTTTACAGTAGAATTTTTTTTCCCCAAAAGTTAATTGCTGAATTAGCAATCTGTAATTTAATTTATGTTGTATACTGTAATAGACATTAAGTTGCAAATTAATTCCTAATAAGTTTTTTGTTAGTGTTATTGATTTCACGAGTGTTCACTGGGCAGGAAAGTCATTGTTGTATTTAAATTGTGTGTAATCATTTAAGAACACCTGTAATAACTAGATTGAAACGTTTGAAAAACATGTTTATGCTGGCTTGTCTTAAAACTTGTTTTAAAAAAAAAACATAAATAGTTTGGTCATTTACATGTTCTAGATGTTTGGTGAAGTGTTGCTAGTTGGTTGCTAGGATATTCTGGGTGGTTGCTAGGCTCTTGCTATGCAGTTTCTGGGGTGTTGCTAGATTATATGGTTGATAGTGTGTTTTGGGTGATTACAGACATTCCCACTTCTGTTAATAACAGAAAATCAAACACTGTTTCCAAAAGTGATCCAGTTTTAGTGCTTTGATATTTTAATATTTCTTTCTAATGTTAGGAAATGAACATTAAATCATCGACATTAACATCATAAACTTGCACTAAAACGTGATTTATACCATCTAAGTAGTAATTTAATAGAATCGCATGTCTACTTTAGTGATACAAGCTCAGAAACATTTACTGTATAACCTGTTGAAGTTTATATATATATATATATATATATATATATATATTGTTTATTGACTTGGTGCCATGATGGACATTGAAATGTTATTTATTTTGTATAGATAATTACTTAATGGTAATGCAATATTCGTGAACACAACTGTGTATGTCAGACTATAAATCACCAAAAACAATGCATGGGGGCTTTCTTTGGTGTTGCCACCCCTCATAGACCACATGCCACCCCTTTGCCACCCTAAAAAATATTTTCTAGATCCGGCCCTGGTGCTCATAGGTGACCCTCAGAGTGAGGGGAGCACTGCAAAGCTCAACCAGCAAGAGCGCAACCTAACAGGGAGGCAAAGAGAGGCCTAACAGCCTGAGGACGCTGACTCACAGAGCTCTGATGAGCGGAGAATTCAGCTCTCAGAATGAGAAGGAATTCAGACACTCAATTTTAGAAATGGTGTGCTCATAGCTGACCCTCTAGAGTGGGTGGAGCACTGCAAGGTCAACCATTCGGAGAGCAACCCATCAGGAAGGCAAGAGGGGCCTAACAACCTGAGGTTGCTGCTCAATGGAGCTCCAGGGAGTGCAGGGCCCGGTGGGAGGAGTCCTCAGATGCTTAACCAGGAACGGTAAGCCCAAAGATAACCCTCTAGGGTGAGGGAAGCATTTCCAGGCAAAAAGGATGAGCCTATTCAACTCGGTATAGTTGGATAAGAGTTCCTGGGAGCAGCGATCTCAGCCAATGGCTTAAGGCGTTCCCTACGACTCAAACTGGGAACAGGGAGGTGCATAGCTTGCCCTCACAGTGAGGGGAGCACACCTTAGCTCGACCAGAAGGCAGTCCATACATGCATGAAGAGCTACTGCTCCTGAGAGCCAAGCACTCAAGAAGACTTTCTGCAAAAACACCTCTCTCTTGCACCTCCGGGAAAGCAGTGTACTCAAGCCCACTCCATGGAGAGGCAATTCACTAGTTCGACCGTAAGGGCAGTGTGGAGGTAAATAGTGGAGCCCCTCAACACCTCAGCAGGAAGAGCTCACATGATGGTACATGATGGTTAAATGGATGACTTACATCTCAGGAACCCCCTCGAGGCGGGGCATGAGTCCTGGCTGGGGCAGCTCTTCAAAGCAAACCTCGGGCAAGATGTCAGGGAGCAAATCACAAAGCATATACTCCGGAAAACTCAGCTTGAACCAAGGACCCGTGAATCCTGGGGTTGCAGCGCTATACTGGGGACATGAAGGCAAAGGAGGCTCCCGCAGAAGCCTAGCAACTCTGCCGCATGATCCAGAAAGCATGAGGCCAAAGGTTATCACCCAGGCTGCATTCTGTACCGACTGATGAGAGCATCAGCACAATCAGTTGACAGATCGACTGGTCCATATAGCGCCATCGCAGCTCCTGCGCAGGTCCAACATAAGAGACTGCAAGTGCAGGAGGCTCATACCAACCCTGGAGACAGAAAGGGTGCTGGCGGCTTCTGTAAGCATCATACACAGCAAAATCCCCAGTGTTAATTTAACACTCTGAGTGTGGACACATATAGACACTGAAGCAGTGTTAAAGCTAACACTGAAGCAGTGTTAAAGTTAACGAGATAATTAGGTGATTAACGAACTGATGATTGATCATTATTGAAGACACCTGATGTTAATAAGCAGAATCACCAAAGGAGAAAACCAAAAATTTTAAGCAACCATTATAGTGGTCAGTGTTTGCATTAGTTGGGCTCTTGACCCTTAGATCTTTAATACAAGATTTTGTTTGGCTGCTGTATTTGAGTTAAAACAGCCAGACAAGCCAAAAGCTCAAGTCAACAGATGATTATGTTTTAACATATTCATTGTTTGACATAAATCACCTAGAGTTTAATCTCTAAGTTAGTTTTTTTTTTTTGGTTTGCTTATTATAATAGCCTTGACAATCCACAGAAGATCCAGCACTTCCTATACATTTTGGAAAGATTTATTTTACAACCGGTTTAAAAAAAAAAAAAGTATTTCACCTAGGCACACATAGACATCAAGAACCAGCCCATGAATCTCAACAATGGTGACAAACGGCATATTCAGATAAACAGATCAACTCTGAACTCTTATAATTTATTCATGCCGCAATGCATGATGGGAGTCATAGATGAGTAATGATTGGCTACAACACGCTTTTTGATGGTCACCGTTGTTGTGATTCTCACACTGATTCTATATGTCTGTGTGTCTAAATTAAGATCAACTTTTTTCCATCATCTGTCTGATTATGGCAAAACTGATTGATCTTTTGTTCATCTGTAAGGAAATTCTATGTCAAATACTCAAGTCACTATATGATGATTAAGTCAAGCACAGTCAATGCCATCTTATTGACTTTTGCTCTTGGCTTGTCTGGCTGTTATAACTCAGTAATTGCAGCCAAACAAGACCTAATATTGACGATTTAAGGGTCAAGAGCCCAACTAATGCAAACAATGACCACTATAATGGTTGCTTAAAAATTTTGGTTTTCTCCTTTGGTGATTCTGCTTATTAACATCAGGTGTCTTCAATAATGATCAATCATCAGTTCGTTAATCACCTAATTATCTCGTTAACTTTAACACTGCTTCAGTGTTTATATGTGTCCACACTCAGAGTGTTAAATTAACACTGGGGATTTTGCTGTGTAGAGGCTCGCAAGCCGACAATTGAGCATGGAGAGAAAGGGCTCTCGGAGTGCATATAATGTTATTATCCACATAATATAATTCATTAGGAAGTTATTGAAAGGGGAAAAAAATATCCCGTCAGGTCCTTTCCATGAACTGCCCTATGAACTACGAATCACGGGCAAAGGGCAGAAATTATACTACAACTGCAATGCACAGCATGTATTTAGCTTCCATGAGAGCTAAACATGCTCCGCCCACATGCTAGATTTCCTCAGAAATCAAGCAAAAATGGAGCCGTTGCAGCGAATGTGCCGCTATTCCCATGAGAGGCGAACGCACTCATGCGAACTCGGGTACTAATATGGGTAAATAGTGAAGCACTCAGCTCCCGTCTCAGTAGTCCCACAAATGCACCGTAATGAGCACAAGCAGACTCCTTGTGAGTCGAGCACGTTCAATTCTTGCTTATTCATAATGAGAAACAACCAATGAATACTACGAGCGCATTCAACTCCCTCGAGAGCTGAACGCGCTTGCTCTTTACCACGCAAACACAATGCCAGAGCCTTGAGAATCAGCGGGTATTAGAGCATGCTTATTCCTTGTGAGAAACAAGCAATGAATACTACGAGCGCATTCAATTCCCTCGAGAGACGTACGAGCCCGCAAACCGTGTGAATTAAGGGTATCGGAGTAAGCTTAAGCAATGAATACTACAGGAGTATTCAACTCCCTCGAGAGCCGAATGCACTTGCTCTTCACCACACACACAAAGCCTGCAAACCATGTGAAATGCGGGTACCAGAGCGTTCTTAAGCAATAAATACCACAGGCGCATTCAGCTCCCTCGAGAGCCAAACGCACTTGTTCTTACCATACACACACACATAGCCCACAAACTGTGTGAACTGCAGGTATCAGAGCAACACTTACGCGAGAACATGCACTCCTAGTCGTGCTTAGCTTCTGCTAATATAAACAAACAGTCAGTGAAGAAGAAGAAGAGGCTGACGTGTTCTCCCGACACACCTTTATACTGTGGTCGTGCCGGTAGTGATGTCATAGGCTGTCGCCGGCCAATGAAATTGTCGTGTTTAGATGTATGCTTCAGGACACCGGTCACGCCGAGGCATTCCCCAGAGTGACCTCTAGAGGACGCAGTTCAAATTTCCTTCAGAAGGGAATCAGGACTGAGCCCAATTGGAGACTTAAGAGACAACTTATTTGGAATGGATAAATATTTCTTAGCATCTTGTGGATTCAATCCCAACTCAGCGTGAATGCATTTCATTTTTTGTAATACATGAGTTTCACAATTTGAGATGAATTACTGAAATAAACTTTTCCACAGCATTCTAATTTATTGAGATGCACCTGTATATCATGATAACACAAATGACCCTTTCAAAAGCTAGTGAAGGCATGCTGCCAGTTGGTCTAGCGCAAGGGTTGGCAAGTTTGGTCCTGGACCCTTAATCATTAACAGTGTGTATGTGCAGATGTGTACATAATGAGTGCGTAAGAACATGCGAAGTGTGGTGAAGGATCCTTAGATCCTTACATGCAAATGATTGTGTTGTGTTTAAATTTTATGTTTGTTTTTAATTTCATTTATAATCATTTATTTACATAATCATTTAATAATCATTTTATAATCATTAGTCATTCACATAAATCATATTTAATTATTTATTTGATTATTTAAGTATTTATCATTTATTCATATATATTGTTCATTTATATTATTCATTTATATGTTTTTATATTTTATATTTCTTATTATTTCCCTTGCTTATGCATTTTCATTATTGTTCAGTTCCATGATTGCGGGGTTTCATGAATTGTTTGGTCTAAGAAATGGATAACGGGAATGTTTATGGAAATGCAAGGTTTATGGGATGTTGAATCCGTTTGATATATCATTGTTCTTTGAGCTGTACTCCTCAGACAAAGTTTGAACATTGAAACATGCACAACTAAAACTGTTCAATAAAATCTGATATACCTTTTTACCATCATCACTTCATCTCTTGCTTCTGCTCATCTCTGGCTTCCATCGGTCAACTTCATAACTGACAGAAACCTGCTTGTTGGTGGGGTTGGGGTAACTACAGCTTGCTGACTAGTTGTCCTGTTACCGAAAGACTGATATTTTCTGACGGGATCTGGTGTCCGGGGCTGGATCCTAATTGTCTGGCATGGGGACCTGATCTAACAGTGGGATCTACCAACTTTTACTTATACATAAGAGTGTGTGTAAATATAAGTACAACTCTGAGCATGCTTACTTAATGAATCTAGTGGTAGAATTACAATACTACAATTAAAGCTGCAAGCAGCGATGAAAGGGCTCTCGCACCCGGGCTCACCGCTGATCGGTGGCGAATGGTGGGCACTATGCTTTTCACATAGTAAATTTCAAAGTCATTTAGATGTGCCAAACTTCCTCCTGCCAGCTGGTGGCGCTATGCCTATAACTGAATATAGGCATGTAGATGTGTTCAGGCCAGAGCTTTTGTCAAACATCTGAAGTTTGGTACAGATTGAACACAGTATGCTTGAGTTAGTGTAAGACATGACACATCCTGCTGCCAACAGGTGGCGCTGTGATTATAACTGAATATTGGCCTTTAGATGTCTTCAGGTCAGGACTCTTACCAAACATGTGAAGTTTGGTGCAAACTGGACATTGCATGTTTAAGTTAATGTAAAATAATACATTTCCTGTTGCCAGCAGGTGGCGCTATGATTATAATGGAATATTGGCCTTCAGATGTGTTCAGGGCAGGACTCTTATCAAACATGTGAAGTTTGGGGAAGATCGGACATTGTATGGCTGAGTTACAACAATTTCTATTCCCATGGCGAAACATCAAAATTTGTCAGGCTGCCACGGACACGCCCTTCAACGAAAACTCAAGATCTTCACAATTTAGCATGGCAAAAGTCTTTAGATTACGCTGACCAAATTTGGTGTTGATCTGAATAAATCTCTAGGAGGAGTTTGTTACAGAGTAAAACATGTCACTTCCTGTTGCCAGTAGGTGGCACTATGCCTAAAACTAAATATGGTCATGGACATGTGTTCAGGAGTGGACTCCCCTAAACATGTGAAGTTTGGGGCAGATCAGACATTGTATGGCTGAGTTATAACAACTTCCTTTTTCATGGCGAAACATCGAAATTTGACAGGCCGCCACGGACACGCCCTCCAGTGAAAACTCTAGATCTTCGCAATTTAACGTCACAAAGGGCTTTAGATTAGACTGACCAAATTTGGTGTTGATCTGAATAAATCTCTAGGAGGAGTTCGTTCAAGTATGACACCTGGAAATGGCAAAAATGACACAAAATTTGCAGGGAAAAATCAAAATAACTTACCACCTGTTGGGATTTGGATTTCGTACCTGGACACTTTTTTTGTAGGTATTGGTGTGTTGCATGTGTGTGGCGATTTTCATACATGTAGGTGAAACATAGCTCGAGGCACACTCCGGTGAAATTTTAAAGGTGGCGCTATTGAGACATTTTGCCACACTCACTTCTGAAACCCATATCAGACGTAAATTTTCACCAGTTCTGATGCGTGTGCAAAGTTTCATGACTTTTCGAGCTTGTTTAGGCCCTCAAAAATGCGATTCATTTTGGAGAAGAAGAAGAAACTGAGCAATTCCAATAGGGTCCTCACACCATCGGTGCTCGGGCCCTAAAAAGAAAGTGCCGCCTTGTAGGTCTGTGTAATGCTTCACAATTCAATTTTCAGACCATATGGTGCAAATGGAAAACACTGAACCAAACATTCATTTTTTCAGTTACTTCATAAATGAATAACTGCCATTTTCTCTCCTTTTTATCAATTTTACTATTGTTAAATTTTAAGTTCATAAATGATTGTTTGAATAAATAAAAACTAAACGATTTTCTAATTTTCTATTTTTCTGTAAATAGTAGTCTAAATGTTTAGTGTGTGGCGGGAGGAGCACAGTGGGCATGACATCAGGCCTTGGAGAGGCTTTTATTAAACAATAAGATAAAACAAAAGTGTCCAAAGGGGGAAATAAAAGTGTCCAAAATAAATAGAGGATCTGGTGGTCCTTGGGTTCCGTGAAGGAGGGGCAGTGTTCAGAAGGGAAGGGTCCAGGTAAGGGGCGGAGTCCGGTGGCCGGACTCGCTCCCCACTGAGGCCCGCGGCACTAGGGGCACCGGTTTCTTTTAGCGGCTTCATCCACTTTGGCCACGGCACTTCCTGGGGTGGGTAAATCCCCGCACACCCCCGCACTAATGGTACAGCCCACTGCGCAAATTGTAAGATTAAAAAAAATGGAAAAATTGAAAATCATTTAGATTTAATTTAAACGATCATTTCTGAAGTCACAACGTAGCAAAAGTAAAATTGAAAAAAGGAGAGAAAATTTTATCATTATATCGAAGTGCACATCATTGATCATTGTTCTCGCTAAAAATATTTTCTCATAACATGAGATCTGCAGTTTAGTTTAAAGATTAACTATTGTGTACCTATAGCACTCGCTGTCATTAAAACATAGCATGACACAGGAAAAGTGATCAAGTGCATCCACTACAAATATGTATGAAAACATGATGTTTGATAACAAAGTTCGGGAGGAGCACGATCAGATAATCAACTCATTTGGCTCAGGTGCAACTCATCTAGCTAATCATCCAATCTAGCACAAGTCATACAACATATGCACAACATATGTTCTGTTTTTGCCATGGGATTGACATCCCATGGTAACTAGGAATTCACAAGCTCCAGTGTGGATCCAGAACACTTAAGAAGAGATGATGCCAACCCCACAGAGGTCTTCAGATGATGCCAACCCTGAAAACATACAGCACTACTGAATTCTGCTACTAATTTATAGTGTTCTTTGTCTGTTTGATTACGTCATTAATTGATCTTTATCACACATCTCTTCCATATGTACATCAAGCTACTACTACATATATTGTAAAAATGTCAATTTGGTGTAAAGCTGCTTTGCAACAATATGTATCGTGAAAAGCGCTATACAAATAAATTTGAATTGAATTGAATTGAATATATATGCACACAGCCGTCTTACTTCCGTCATTGTTTGTTGTTCCGCCGACTGTTTTTTCGGCATCAAGCTTCTTTCGATCGCCAAAAAAATGTCTGAACTCGAGCTCTCCTTGTCCGGCAACAAACAAGATGCTCCACCGCAAGCCACCCTCTCAACGGCGTTGCCTTCTGCTGGCCGTAAGGCACTCCCTCCACGGCCGAGCCCCAAGTCTCGACGCATGGACGAAAGCCCACAAAGCCACCAGCTTCCATTCCTGCTTCTCGAAGGCACCGGCCACCTCCGCCATCAAGACCACAACTGCAATCCCCAGCATCGTCATATGCTTCGGCCTCACCATCTATTCCTCCTATCGGGAAGTGGACCGTCGTGGGATTGAGACAAGTGCTTTCAAATTCAGAGGTCAAGTTTTCTCGAAAGATGAGTAAAGCCAAACTTTATGACCTTTATGTGTCACTGGGGAACTCCGGTTCACCCACCTCCAAAAAGGTAGCTAAATCCCGCAAGTCCAAAGATCATCATGACTCTTCTACTTCACTTTCTTCCAGGTCTAGTTCCGGCTCACCCCAAGCTCAAAAACGCAGCAAGCCGTCAGCAAGCCTGGGCCGTGCCCTGGACTCGCCCGCTGCTCTCGTGGCTCCGCCCACCTCCTCTTCTCAACCTGTCTCTGCGGCGCCTTCAGCCGCTGCACCGCTCCAACCAACTCTCTATCTTTCCTACTCCCTTCCTTCCACCTGACGCGGCAGACGCTAGCGTGAGGCTGCCTCCGTTAGCTGCTCATACCCAGCAGTCTTACTATTACCCTTCCTCTACCGCCTTTTCCCATCAATGGCCAGCAGCCCCCGCTGCAGACATCCGAGCAGGGCAGTACCAGCCAGCAACACAGAATCACATACCTCCTTTCTCATTCCCTTCCTCCTCTTCCTACACGCTTATTCAAGCTCCAGAGGCCAATCCGTGCGTAAGGCTGCCTCCGCAAACGGTCACGGCCCCTTCTTCTCTTCCTTCTATTCCTGCTCTCCAGACTAAACCCCAATTCACTTTATTCACAGTGGTTCCGCTATCTATCCCGCCGAATGCTGCCGCCCTGGAACCTCCTCCTGTGCCTAATACCGTCAAGGCTCAGATTCTCGCAGGTGCGGACGTTGATCTCTCATCTCTTCTCTCTCTGCTCCCTCCCGCCGAAACCCACAGGCAAATAGATTGTGGAGATTTCTCCGTAACGCTTAAAAACCCAGCTCCCAGCTCGTCTCGCACTCTCTCTTTCTCCGAGTTCATTATAGCTTTCGGCCGCTACACAGAGATAATTTGCTCTGCTTTTCCCCATAGATGGCGCGAGCTTAATGATTATCTTGCGATCATTGCAGAGCTCGCACTGTCTTACGGCAGAGCACACTTTTACACATACCATAAATTGTTCTCAGCTAAATGTGCAGTACGCGTTGCCCAGTGGAACCAATGCCCCTACTGGGGCGCTTTGGACTCCGATCTCCACAACAGGATATTTTTTAGTTGCCGGAACAAAAACGGAAAGAAGTCGAGTCCGGTTTCATGATCGGCCGTTCGATACTCCCCCCCTTCGAAATTTTTTGCATCAGCCCTATCGGAGTGGCCACTAGGAAATTTTTGGGGAAAAAGCGTTTGATAAACAATTTGTCAGCACCTTGCAATGCCCCTTTCTCTCACATAAACAGCCTCATAACCCTCAAGGAATATTCCTTGCACTACCATGACATAGATCAAGCGATCTCCATGATCAAAAACGTAGGTCGCTGCGCATGGCTGGCTAAAGTAGACATCACCGCTGCCTTCAAAGTGAGACTCATGGCATTTTGTCGGGATCCGCTGGCGCGGGAAATTTTATTTCTCAGTACTCCTAACCTTCGGGTGCAAAAGTAGCCCAAAAATTTTTGACATGTTATCTGAAGCAATTTGCTGGATTCTCTCTAACAACTATTCAATTCCCCACCTAAACCACCTGCTCGACGACTTTCTTATCATATCATCTCCCGATGCAATCCCAGCTGCAAACATCACAACAGTTAAGGGGCTTTTCGCGGAGCTAGGAATCCCTATCGCGCAGGAGAAATCCCTTGGACTAACTCAATTCATCGAATTTCTGGGCATCAACCTAGATTCAATCAAATTCCAAGCTTCTCTGCCAAAAGAAAAATCGACAGAATAATCTTAGTGGCTTCTTCACTGGCTGAGAGCCAAAATTGTTCCAAACGCGATCTCCTATCCTTGCTCGGTCACCTTAATTTTGCAATGTGCATAATCCCCCAAGGCTGCCTCTTTATCTCCCACCTCCTCGCACTCGCATCTTCCACACACGCCCTAGACGATCAAATTATCATAAATCAGGCGTGCAGCAATGAACTCCATTTATGGATTACCTTCCTTAAACAATGGAATGGTTTAACCTTCTTCTACAACGATCTGGTCGCTCTCCCCGACGATATTCAACTGTTCACCGACGCAGCCCCTTCTGTCGGTTTCGGGGGATTTTACCAAGGGTGCTGGTTCGCGTCCTCATGGCCCCCCCCAAATGCTCGGCTCGCCCCAGTCCTCAGCTCTATTCGAACTCTACCCACTAGTCGTCGCTGCCTTTTTGTGGGGAAAAATTGGACATCAAGCAGCATTTTAGTTTACTGCGACAACGAAGCGACTGTTCACTGCATAAACAAAGGCCATTCTCATTCCCCCGCTCTTATGCCGCTTCTAAGGCATTTAATCTGGATTTCAGCATGCAGTCAATTTATTATGACTGCTAGACACGTTCCTGGATCCAAAAAACAAATCGCTGACTCTCTCTCTCGTTTTATGTTTGTAAGGCTCCTCCCGCTACGGCAAGCCTAGCGGTTCAGCTGAAGGTTCCTTGCGTGTAGGTCTTTTCCGGCACTTCTGTAAAAATTACCTTGAAATATTCAAATTTAGTTTCCAAACAAAAATCTGACTCCATGAATAAATTAGTCTGACTCCAATTATGAATAATTTTGTATTCTGTAATTTGCTGATCGCAGCTATTTTTTCTGTATAATAATTTAGACATTTGAATATTCTGGAAGTCCCGAAGTCTTAATATTTCGGTCCTTAGGGGCTAGGTGCCGCTTTCGATTTACACCCCGGACGTGGCGAATTCGTCGACACAAGTTAACATTTTATTAGCTTAACAATGAAAATCCAATTCAGAATTAAATTCAGTTCCAATTAAAATGAATACATAACATCAATTACTCCAAGATAAATCTAAGAGTGAGAGATCCATACCTGACCGCATAGAGATACACAGCAGCATGTGAGAGATTTGGAGGCAAAGCTCCAGAGACTCTCACACACAGTGTGGGGGTTCTTCTGAATACAAAATCCCCCCGTAATGTTTTGTCACTTCGCTTATATACCCAGACCAAAACAAACAAATCTTCCAATCAGTTGTAAAAACATAAAAGACCTTTTGGTTTGTCAGGAGATCTTATGCCCCAGGGTCACACCTGGTTGGAGATTCTCACCCGACCCTAAGAGGAAAACACACCCCTCAGCAGCAAAACACAATTCTACAAAAGTGTTCAGTCTTCCTCATAATATAAGTGACTTCTGTGAAATTGAGACCATTTTACCAATCGCACTAAAACCTTTAGAATGATACCAAACATGAAAGGCAAACTTCAACATATTCACAAAATGTAACACATGTAGTATATGGACATTCTTAGTGACTTTCAGTGGAACCTTTTGGGGGAAAAGTGTGAGATGCGGGGAGAGGAGAGGGAGGAAGGGGGTTGTAAATGAGCAATAGAGGTGGTGTTGTTTGCCCTCTTTGAAGATCTCTTCTCCAGATTAGTTTTATTGTTTTATTGCATGGCATCTGTTTTTGTCAGGGTTTCTTGACTTTAAATTCATGAGGAAATAATTTCACATCTTACATGTTTCAGAAATTCAGAGCGCTGGCTCCGGAGGTGGACACCAGCCCCAGTACCTCCCTATTCGCAACTCGTATTTTAAGCAGTTTCACTAGTGTTGGGTTCGAGTCCACCTAAGTCAAGTCCGAGTCGAGTCCGTGTCTTTAACCAATCGAGTCTGAGACGAGTCCGAGTCCAAAATGGGCCGAGTCGGACTCAAGTCCGAGTCCGAGTCCGTCCGAGTCCAAGGAAACACTTCTGTTTGTCAGTATCTTAACATTATTTTAACCCAGGGGTGCCCAAACTCTGTCCTGGAGGGAGGTGTCCCACAGATTTTAGATCCAGCCCCAATTAAACACACCTGAGCCAGCTAATCAAGCTTATACTAGGCATACGAGAAACCCCCTGGCAGGTGTGTTGAGGCAAGTTGGAGCTAAACCAAGGACCAGGACTGAGTATGTATAAATTCAAGGGTGGGGGTAAAGGAGTAGGTATCTTGGTGAATGGGATCTTAAAGGGGTCATCGGATGCTAAGTTCACTTTTTCATGCTGTCTGTCAATAATGTGTGTTGGCAGTGTATGTACAAATCTACCCTATAATGATAAAAATCCATGCAGTGGTTTTTAATTAATCTGTAAAAATATTATTCCCTTTTTCAAATCGAGCCATTCTCAGATGCCTGTCGTTGTGGCATCACATGACAGAGGCCACTCCCACCATAGTTGATTGACATGAGCGTTTTACCTCAGATCAGCTATCACAGTCCGCCCTCTTTGTTTCGCTATTGGAGCAGGGATGTAAGTTAAAATAGAATATCTCCGATTCTCCGATCTCCAGCTTCACTTACAGCAGAAGTGAGTATAAGGGGTTTTTTTATGAATCTTTGCGATCACCTTTCCTTATAACATGGTAGTTATGAAGTTTAGCGGCTAAACGCGGCTAATGTAGACAATATCGTCTTTCCAGAGAGAGAAGAGAGGGGCGGGGTGAGCAGAGCTCATTTGCATTTAAAGGAACAACCCCTTAGAATGAGATGATTTTTGCTGAGCTCATTTTGACAAGGTAAAAAGGGTGTTGTTTTACAAAACCATTGAGAATTTTTAATCAAAGTATATTAGAGACTTTTTATTAAGACCCTAAAGAATCATATCAACTTGTTGAAAATGGGCATCCAATGACCCGTTAAGAGCAGAAAATGAACCTCTTTTATTTCTGATTGTGGCTGTGTGTTTTGGTTTGTATATGACAGTATATTTTTTTCTTGAATGAAAATGAGGTTGTGAGGGAAGAACCTAATCTTTACAATGGTACACACAGTGTACCATTGTTCCTGTTTGCTTGTTCATCTGACCCTGCCTGCATTGACCATGTATCTGTCTAGTCCCATTAATAAAAGCGTGCATATGGATCCGCTCGCCTCTCGTCTCACTCACCCTGTGACAACAGCAAACTCAGACCTGTTTTATTTTTGAATGCATTTATAGTTACATTAATTACAATAAATTACATTATATAAGGAATAATTGATGATGGGCCATTTAATTATTAGAAAATCATGCACACCCAAGATGGTTTTGGACCCATAAAAACTATTGCTGCAAAGATGTTTAGAAAATTATTTTTCTTTCAAGCTAGAAACTGCCACCATGTTTAAATAATAATAATAATTTCAATACAGAAAAAACTAATCAACTAATGTAAGTAAAACATTCTCAAGCTCAAGGCAAGTAACTCCAAGTATTACTTACAAGCAAAAGTATTAATACATATATTAATCTACATTTTTTATGTAGGTCTATATAAAGGCTATTACAGAAATAGACTACAGATATTTCATGAAGCAAATCTTCACTGTATACATTAAAGATAATTCTTATTACAGCTAATAAGTGATTCAGTCAAGAACGGTGAGTGATTTTCTCTTTTTCTTTTGTTGTTTGATTAATACTTATGACGCGGTCAGCGGCTGCAGGTTTACGCTGCTGTCGCTTTAAGATCTGACGCACAGATCAAATATTTTGACGCATCAGTATTTCTACCAGCTGTTCAGGTTTACTTAAGACAAAACCGACTTCATTTACATGAATAGTCTCCAATACGAGCATGTGTGTAGGAATAACAGAACCTAATTAAAAGCGAAAGAGAACTACTCTGTATTCGCACACTGACTGAGAGGCGCGTTCTGTGATCGCGCTTTGAGTGTGTGCGCGCATAAACCCGTCGGCTTTCAAGTAGCTACTGGACAACACTTTCGTGATAATGCATCGAGTCAGTGACATTTCCGTCAACTGTCTCTGGACTCAGACGGACTCGGGATATTTTCAGAGTCCGAAAGGCTTGAGTCCAAGTCAAGCCAGAGTAAAAATGCATCTGAGTCCGTGACAAGTCCGAGTCGCCTAAAAATTTTACTCGAGACCGGACTCGAGTCCGAGTACGAGTCTGAGTACCCCAACTCTAAGTTTCACCCAGGACCATCAGCTCATATCTGACAGCTTGGAGATGTTTTAAAGCATTTCACCTCTCCTATAACTTGCCATTTCCCGATTTTTCCCTCCTCACAATTACTTCATTTATTTCCTACCTCAGCTCAGTTAAGAACCTCCAAGCTGGGTCTACTAAAGGTTACCTAAGCGGGGTGCAATTTTTTTACAAATTAATCTTCGGTTTCCCCTCTCTCGAGATAAATAATTCTCAAACTTCTCTCCTAATTATAGGTATTCAGCGCTCACAACCTCAAAGCCCAGACCCCAGACAACCTATAACGTTGGACATCCTAACAAAGTACATCGAAAATCTCCGCTCAGGGTACCATTCGATCCATACTGCTTTTACCCTCGACGCCATGTTCCTATTAGCTTTCTTTGGTTTCCTGAGATGCTCAGAAATCTCCATAACCTCTAAATTCAACCCCAAAATCCACCCAACCATCTCAGATCTGTCCATACTTGACAGCAAAACCATCACCTACTTCATTAAGCAAAGCAAGACAGATCAAGATAAGAAAGGCCACTTTATATACATCTTCAATCTTCCATCTCCAATTCAACCATATCAGGCTCTTCGTTCCTACGTACATCTCAGGAACACCCAATCTAAATCCCCCCCATGACCCCCTTTTCGTCGATGACTCCATCCAACCAGTGACGCGCTTCTGGTTCCAGAAGCATCTAAAATGCGTCCTTGCTCAATCAGGCTTCCCTGCAGAAAAATTTTCCAGCCACTCATTTCGCAGCGGGGCGGCAACTACAGCAGCTCAAAAAGGCCTCTCACAGCATCAGATCCAGGCCCTTGGTCGATGGTCGTCAGAGGAGTTCAAAAGCTACATTCGGTCTAGTAATCTTCACATAAAGGAAGCCCATCTAGCCATGATCAGGTAAAAAAAAAACATAAATTCCCCTTCAGCCGTCGTTCTGAGTCTTACTACTTATCCAGCATCGGACGGGGCTCTCCCTCCCGGTGCTGCAGGGCCACGGCTCCCTTCGGTCACAGTGTGAGCCCTCTGTCCGTCGTCTCGAGTTATGCTGCATGCTCCACGTCGGACGGGGCTCTCCCTCCCGGGGCTCTGCCTCCCGGGGCAGCAGAGCCACAGGCCCCCTTTCGGTTGTAGTGAGAGCCCTCCATCCGAGGCATCAAACCATGCTTCGTATTCAGCCGCAAGGGGGACTCTCCCTTCCGGTGCAGCAGAGCCGCAGCTCCCTTCGGATGCAGTGAGAGTCCCTCCATCACTCACTTTGAATTTCTTTACTTATTCAATATCGGATGGGGCTCCCATTACCGGTGCAGCAGAGCCGCAGCTCCCTTCGGAAGCATCGAGAGTCCCTCCATCTATCGATTTAAATATTCTTGCCTATCTAGCATCGGACGGGGCCCTCCCTCCTGGTGCAGCAGAGCTGCAGGCTCCCTTCGGTCGTTGTGGGAGCCCTCGTCCAATGCATCAAACCTCGTCTCCAGCTGCAAGAGGGACTCGCCCTTCCGGTGCAGCAGAGCCGCAGCTCCCTTCGGAAGCAGCGAGAGCCCCTCATTCAATATCTGCCATCATGCTCCTCCTTTAGCGACATGTAGGGCTCGCCAGTCTGACCCCTCGAGCTGCAGCTCCCATCGAGCAGTGCACAGGCTCTCCAAGTCGCTCTGCCCCCCCTCAAATTTCTACTCGGCATGCATATTTTGGGGGGCAACTAACAAGTCTGGCTGCTGTCTTAGGCCTTTAAGCTTCTTTTGGGGGAGTTCTGTGGGTTCGGGCCATGTTCCGGGCTTGGAGCCCTCCCCCAGGACAGCATGCCAAAATATGCTTACTGTTTACTCAACCAGATTAGATGTAAGGGTGAACTCGTGAAATGATGTTTGATAACAAAGTTCGGGAGGAGCACGATCAGATAATCAACTAATTTGGCTCAGGTGCAACTCGTCTAGCTAATCATCCAATCTAGCACAAGTCATATATACGCACACAGCCATCTTACCTCCGTCATTCGACTGTTTTTTTGGCATCCCCCCTCCACCCCAACTCCTCACTCTTAATCTATCCTCATCCCATACTTGGGATGGGGGGAGTTCTCTGGGTTCGGGCCATGTTCCGGGCTCGGAGCCCTCCCCCAGGACAGCACGCCAAAATATGCTTACTGTTTACTCAACCAGATTAGATGTAAGGGTGAACTCGTGAAATATAATTTTTCATATAACTGGATTTTGTTAAGCCATTATAATGTGTCATCAGCCACTGTCATATGTTAAGTACCCTTAAAATACAGTTGCACTCATTAAGCTGTATTATGCAATATGTTATGTTTAACGTCCATTAAAATTATGATCAATCTAGAAGACATTACAGTGTGTATTATGTGCCTGTGTGTTATATCTAATGCACACCAATATGGAGTTCTTTTTGAGAACACTCAACATTTAGTGAACATCAAAACAATAACAAGCTACACAAAGTGAAACATGGTAAAAAAGCAGAGTTCAGAATGTTGAGAATGAGTATGATCATGAACAAAGCATAATAAATAGTATCTTGTACAGTCTTACGTGAACTTTCTCATAGTGGAAAAGGTCAGTAGTCTTCTGTCTCTCTTTCTCTGCATGTGCATGCATTAGTCTCTGGTTTAGCTAAATTCTATAAAAAGTTCTGTGTAGCAGTAACACTTTCATATATGTGCGTGCGTGAGTGAGCATGTCTGTTCCACATTGCATTTGTGCTCTAGTACCAGGCTTTCATTTCTGTGTAGAATTTTTTTTTTTTAATTTATTGATTTGATTTGACAAGTGGAGAAAGCAAATTATGTTTTACATACCTTCAAAACATCCAAATTAAGCCCTGTTTTCTTTTTTGTGTGTAAAGATAGATAATAAAAAAAAAGTCACAAAATCTTGTGCAACTGAGATGAAGGGAACCATATTTTTGAAAGGATAAAAAGGGGAGTTATACTGATCCCCAAACAGCACTGGGGTTAATAAAAATGTTTTGTTCTAACATCAAGGTCTTTCATAGTATTTGGTGGAGATGGGGCACCACAATACAGTTCTGTTTGTGGCATCTGTTTGACAGGTCACATGGTTTTCAGTATGCAGTTGCTGATTTTAAAAGTGAAATCAAGAGTTAAAGGGGGTGCAAGTCTACCACAGAGAATAACAAGAGAGATGTTAAAATCGCCGACATTCCACAACTCACTCTAGACCAGTTAACATTTTGAAGGGGTTAGACCTGAAGGTGGTCTATATAGGTAGAGTATCAGAAACCACAACATTTACGCAACTCAGATGTATGGCTTAAAGTTAACTAAAGCAGAAAAAGGTAAGTGGCATTTTTGCTCCTGCAGGTTCATACTGAACCAAGTGTGCTTGAGATTTCATGTGGTTCATTTAAATGTATCATTCTGTGTGTGCGTGTTTTAGGAACAAATAAAACTGTGTTTTAGGGACAAATTCATATGCATTAGTAAACAATAACTGATAAAATAAACTCTGAGGATGTCTTCATTTATAAAACAGGTGTTAAAAAATGAAGTAAATCAAGTTTTGTTTTTTGTTTTTAACAAAATTTGTAAAAGTGCAGAGTTTTCTGTTAGGGTTAGGTTTTAAAATGTGTAACTGTCTGTATATGAAAATAATAGAAGTCTATGTTAGTGTTGTCATGATACCAAAATTTGGAATTTGATACAATACCTGACTAAAATATCACAATACTACTACTGAACCTATACTACGAAAAAAACAGAGAACAGGAAAAGTAACTGAATAATAGATGATCCAAATGGAGATCATAGTTATTTTATCTGTTAAAACAAAACATTTCATCCCCCTTTTAATAAAATAAAAATAATAATAACAATCACATGCCACTGCCACTACACATGATTATGGTGAACAAATACCGAGCCTACAACTATGTATAGATCTTTGCTATATAGGTAAGTTAGCTTAAAGATAAAAGCCAAATCTTATTTAATGATATAGTAAGTTTATTTTACAATAACAATTTATATCATGACAGTCATCATTTCATTACATTAATTTATTATACGCTATTTCTTTTTTTCAGAAATACTGTGTATATTTACATATTTCTGGTAAATAAATTCTGGTAAAAAAATTCAGGTAAATATTCCTTAGACATAGTTTAAGTAATATTTTTTTATTAGTAATAGTAGTACTGTCTTTACATTACGTAATTGTTACGAATCTGGTCGGTGAGCTGTGGTCCGCTCACCACCAGATGTCACTCTCACCTTGTTCTCACACTCTGACTGTTGCACTACACCCCGGACTACATTCCCCATCAGCCATTGCACGTCACCCACGTCCAATCAGAGACAGTATAAATACCCCGATCTTCCTGTGACTCTCTGCCGAGTATTGAACTGTGATTAGCATTCTTACAAAGCGTTTCTCCGTGTTTCCCTGTGTCTTGTTTTCTGGTTTTGTCTTGTTGCATTGTTAGTCTGTCTATCAGAACTTCGCCTGTCTGACCATTCTCCTGCCTAGCCCTTCACGGATAACGTTCGCCGCTGGATTGACCCTCGCCTGTTTTAAGGAATCCTCTTGTCTCGCCGCCCATACGCCTGTCTGCCGTTGTTTGACCTTGCCTGCCTGACCATGTCTATGTCTCGTTCCAACAATAAAAGCTTGCTATTGGATCCGCTCATCTCTCAATTTAGTTTTAAAAGGATCATTTATGCCGTCACAGAAGATTTCTATTATAATATAGTCCGGGAGGTCTGAATAGTTTGCAATGGCTAGGAATTCTCGGATGTGCTGTTCAAGAGTTTGTGGTCCTTGTTTTAATCGAAACAGAATCCGGTTTGTGTCCATACCTGTGTGAAGTCCGTGAGTGAAGCTGCTGGATCCCATTGTGGCCGAGTATTCTGTAATGTGGAGTGAGAGGAGAGAGACGGCGAGACAAGAGTAATCCTTAAAACAGGCGAGGGTCAATCCAGTGGCGAACGTTATCCGTGAAGGGCTAGGCAGGAGAATGGTCAGACAGGCGAAGTTCTGATAGACAGACTAACAATGCAACAAGACAAAACCAGAAAACAAGACACAGGGAAACACGGAGAAACGCTTTGTAAGAATGCTAATCACAGTTCAATACTCGGCAGAGAGTCACAGGAAGATCGGGGTATTTATACTGTCTCTGATTGGACGTGGGTGACGTGCAATGGCTGATGGGGAATGTAGTCCGGGGTGTAGTGCAACAGTCAGAGTGTGAGAACAAAGTGAGAGTGACATCTGGTGGTGAGCGGTCCACAGCTCACCGACCAGATTCGTAACAGTAATGTATTTCTGACTGTCAAGTTAAACCGAACCATTTATTTTGACGGGCTGCTGTGAAGACCTTTAGGTTTCTGTTTATATATTATATGACAATAGTTTACCGCAAAAGAAACTGTAAAATGCTCATGAAGTGACTCTAAGAGCAGTTCTAGAGATTATGTTCATGTACTTATTTATTGAGTTGGCAGAAGCTGAAAACACAGTGAGCATCATGCTTATGTGTGTCCTAAACAAAACTGAGTGTCTACGCCATTCACTAACACAGACACACAGAAATATGGCTCTTATTAAAATGGATTCTAAAAGTACCGGTACTAGTAAAAAGAGTAATCTTACCATTTTTAAAAGCAGGGTATCGCAATACTTCTCAAGTACCATTATATCATGCAACACTATTTAGATAGCTAAGCAAACATATGGTAACCACAGTGTGTGTGTGGTAACCACAGTTCAAAACTTCCTGTTGCCCAAATGAAAGAGTAGCCAAATGTGTGCTGTTGGAGAAAAGACTGCATGAGAAAAGAGAGCTGGCTTCCCCAGGTGTAATAAAAAAGACTTAATTGCCTCCACACTCATCCATATACATGAGCTTTGAGTGGTTAAAAAACTATACAAATAAACATTCAATTTAGGTCACAACCAGAAAAAGTAAAAAAGAAGAGGAAATGAGAGCTGGCAAAGTGGTTATCTCACACAATATGCACATAGTCTAAGTGACTGTTACAGGGTGAGTGGGTAGATGTGTGTGTTTTGTGTGTGTGTGTGTGTGTGTTTGAGAGGGGGGGGGAGGGGGGGAAACTGAGCTCAACAATCTTACATGCCTTTAAAAAAAAAAAGTTCTGTCTGTATCTAGTTGCAGCCTCAAAGAGCTTTAGGTTACTCACATAACCCCGGTTCTCTGATACATGAGTGAGGTACCTCACTATGGGAATCACCTTGGGAATGAACAATCCTGGAAGCACCAATTGCACTAGGTCTGTTGGTTGACAGACCAATCACGACAGTGATGCGGGACTCCCGCCTCCCCAATATATATATATATATCACTGCATGACGGTCCTCACCTCATTCTCAGCATATCTCTTTCCCGTGCTACTGTAAGGAGGGAAGTGTGGTGAGATACCTCACTCATTTTATCAGAGAACTGGGGTTACGTGAGTAACCTAAAGTTCTTTCAAACATTCCTTCAGTATCTCACTATGGGATATAGACAACTCCTGTATTGCATCGAAAGGAGCTTCAGATCACTGCTGTCTATAGGCCCAAAAGGTGTACAAGATCATTAAGGACCACGGACAGGTCCCACGGCAGAATCAATGGCTTTGACACCCTGTTCAAATGCTGTGCATCTCTCATAAACCTGCATACAACCAGCTGACGACCCATAGTGTTATTGTCAATCCCCACATGACACACAGAAATCGTTGCGAGATACACCTTTTCGGTGGAAAAAGCTCTGCTTTTATCCAAAAGTTCTTGCAGAAAACATAACACATCTGCAACTGAACAGAGAAAAGGAACAATGTGGTTATGCGTGCAAATGTTCCGTTTCCTATCTTAAACAGCCCTTGCATTCTGAATTGTCTCGGTCACCCTTGAAGGCAACACTGTAGAGTTTTAAATTTAACTTCTCACGGGCCAAACCCAGAGAGCAACCCGGTCCGGGGCGCATGACCGAATCTCTTCCACGGCTGGCCCACTACCTGAGGGTGAGTGTCCATTCACTGTACCGAGGATTCCCCCTGGACAGGAGATCTGCCCCTACATTCATTATTCCTGGGACGTGCATTGCCCATGATGAATGAAAGTGTTTTCTGGCCCACACAATCAGTTTCTGTGCCAGACTGTAAAGCTGAGGAGAGCGTGTGCCCCCTTTGGCAATTTATATATGCCACCATGGTTGTGTTGTCTGATCTGAACAGAACATGGTGGTTCCACAGAAACTACACAAAATGTTTCAAAGCTAGAAACACTGTTAATAGTTCCAGGTAATTTATGTGTGCACTTTTCAGCGAGAAAAAAAATAGACAGCTGCGAATTGAGCTGATGTGCTCCTCTGACAGAAATGCTTGATACTGATCTAAGGTCAGTCTGAGTCCTAGATAAACAATTTCCTGGCAGCTTTTTGTCTCATTTATCTTGAAACCTAAGCTCTCCAAATGAGACACAAGCATCTTCGTGTCTGTCTCTGCTTGCTGCCGTGACAGAGCAAATAAGGAAATCATCCAGATAAGCTTACACTCTGAGACACTCTGAGGGGATTGCAGCTCTGAATTGAGTAATTTTGGTTGTATGTGTGTCTTTATTTTCAAACTTCGCTGTGCCCTCTGCCCACTGCCAGGATGCACAGGGAATTTCTTTATTTTCACACCACAGATATTCTGTTGTGAAGTGCCCTCAACCTTTCCTAGCAATATTGTGGATGGAGGGGGGAGAATTTCTTTGTGGGGCACTGGGGGAACTGGTGCTAACTCCACAGCTGAACTGGTCAAAAGAAAGCTTTTTGACATTTCTATGAATGCTTCTCGAGTTCAACGCCTTCTCTTGGCAGGAGGGGGAGAAAGTAACCACTCTTCTTGAGGGAAGAGTGCTGTTGCTCATCCCTTTGTCCAGAACACAAGGACCGGTTGGTTACCAGGTGTTTCTTCCCTCCCTGAGGGTTTGCCGGTCTATGTCTAGCTGCTGCTGCTGCAAAGAAAGGTTTTCCCTTTGGCTGAGCTGGTTTAGGCTGTGCATCAGACTGCTGAGGCTGAGGAGGCCTGGGGCTCCTGAAAGCCGACTGACCACTTCTCAAAGGGGCATCAAAGCCAGAGCGTGCCAATGGAGGACCTTTAGGGATGGGCTTTCGGGGGAGGCAAGCTTGGAAAGCCTCCCCCTTGTGCTTCCTCAGATCACACCGCTGGCGCATAGCAGTGACTGATGCTTTGACTGATGCTCAACTTTCTCTCTGTCAGACAGCTCCGAAAGTCCCAGACAGAGGGCTCACTCACTAACCACTGCCAAGCCCATACTATGGCTGCAGCTCTGGACTGCACGTCTGGAGGTTCTCAGGTTGAGATCTGCAATAACGCAGATCTTTTCCCAGAGGGCTGGGTTTGGTGACCCAGCATCCATTTGCCTCCCTATCTCCTCCATGAGCTCTGCTTGACAGTAAGGAGAGAGGTGGCGTTCAGAGCCATTACTGCCAGAGGAACGGTAGATCTTCTGAAAAACTGAGGCCGTTAAGTGCTCAGTACCTCCTGGCAGTGAAGCTGAAGCAGAAGAAAAAGCTGCTCTGCAATTAGGGTTAAGATGATGTGCCACTGACAGCTCAATAGGAGGGGGATTTGACATCCCTAGTTCCACTGTGTTGTGCACATCCAATCTGGAAAACGTTTCACAGGGACCCTGTGTAAAAAAAAGGTTTGTCCCTGAAAGGCTTAATTTCTGAAACGCACACAGGGACGGCAGAAATGACCTGTGTAACAGCCAGGGCATGTGACGGCAGAATCACTGCTTTCAGAAAAAGCTGTGTTCGGCGACGTACCTTGACGACTCGTCTAAGAACAGTTGAGCAGCTAATATGGAAAAGGGGTACAATAAAAATTAAGCTTCCGAGAGATCTTCACAGGGAAGAGAATGAGAATGAGGTAGGGACCGTCATGCAGTGATATATATATTGGGGAGGCGGTACTCCCACATCACTGTCGTGATTGGTCTGTCAACCAACAGACGTGGTGCAATTGGTGCTATATTATGCTTTTGACATTCTAAGTGAGCTGAGTGAGAGGAGATGGGTGAGGGAAAGTGGGAATAGGTGAAAAGGGATATTTCTCAAATCATCTCTCAGTGAGATGTGGAAACAAATGTCTGTAATTACATAATAATCTTAATACAATGTGTGTGTATTGTGTGTCTCAGAAGATCAAAGTGTCTGAGGTTCTGTAAACCTTACAGTGAAAACTGTCAGTATAGACCAGAGCAGTTTCATTAGTAGCTGGGCACAAAGCTTACACCATTTTTCCTGTCTTATTCAGCCAGCTTGTGTAATTTATCTAAATGTGTGTGTCTTTGTTTTTGCTACATTGTGGGGACATCCTTGTCCCCACAAGGATAGTAAAACCTGAAATTTTTGATATTGTGGGGACCAGCCTGTGGTCCCCACAATGGAAAAAAAAATTATTAAAAATAGTAAATGATGTTTATCTGAAAATGTAACGATGCAAACAGGTTTTCTGTAAGGGTAGGTTTAGGTTTAGGGTTGGGCGAGGGGATAAACAGTATCATTTGGTCAGTATAAAAAACTATAGAAGTCTATGTTAAGTCCCCACAAGTCACAAAAACAAACGTGTGTGAGATAATGTGTGTGTGCATTATGTGAGTGTGAATGTCCCTGTGTTGAAATTGTGAGGCCCAAACACAAAGTGGAAATGCTGCTCATCTGGGGAATTCCCCCTACATTTCAGTCAGTTGCACAGCTCTATCGCCAGTTGCCATGAACAAACCAGTGTGCTTGATTGACACGGCGCCCAATGGGAAGCTGTTTGTCCAGCAGTCAGCGTTACAGGTTCTGGAACAGATCCAGCAGCCCGTGGTGGTGGTGGCCGTGGTGGGTCGCTACCGCACCGGGAAGTCCTATCTGATGAATCGACTGGCAGGAAAACAAACAGGTCAGCAGCACAGATGCTATCCAAACGCTTATGCTGTTCAAATGAATGAGCTCCCGTGCATGTAAGTCATTGTGGGGTTTTTGTGTGCCATTATCAGGGTTTGCACTGGGAAGCACAATCGAGTCCAAGACGAAGGGCATCTGGATGTGGTGTGTGCCTCACCCGACTAAAGCAGGAACCACTCTGGTGCTGTTGGATACTGAGGGACTCGGGGACGTGGACAAGGTGACAAACTAAAGATAACGTAGTTCCATCATGTATTATCTATATGTCTCTCTGTCTGATGGTTGGTTGGTCAGTCAGTCGTTCAAGCCTAGTGGCCTGGTTGAATGGACAACCAAACCAAGCAAATATCACACTGAACACCAATTGCACAACCACAGATCATTGTTAAAATGTCAGGAATTGTGTGTCTGTTACGGGCTGTAGTCTCATATAATCATATCCTGTCTGTCTCAGGGCGACTCAAAGCATGACACCAGGATCTTCTCTTTGGCTGTCCTTCTGAGCAGCACTCTAGTCTTGAATAGTCAAGGAGCTATTGACAACAGAGCTATTGAGGATCTGCAGTATCCTTCTGATCATAATTTGAATTTCATTTTTTCAGTTTTGTCATTCTGAAGCAGGATCCTAGAAATATATTGTTGTGCATGGCTGTCACTATAGCAATATTCCTGTTTAGTAGTAAAGTCTATTCATCTGCCCATCCACACACTGTTGTCAGGATTAGGAAGTAATTGTAATCACAATTTTTAAAAGGTTTTCATGTATGTAAATTAAAAGACTCAATGTAATGTGGCCTTCATTATAGATAACTTTTAGCTAGGATATCTCTAGTACAAAAGGCCTCAGTTTAAATGATTGCTTTTATATGTTGTAGTGAATGTTCAACAGTTCCTTGACTCACACTAAACAGATATGTCACTAAGCTGACAGAGCACATCAAGATCAAATCACCTGATGAAGCTGTAAATGATGCAGAGTTTGTGAAGTTCTTTCCTAGTTTAATCTGGGCTGTGAGAGACTTCACTCTGGAGCTGAAGATCAATGATAAAGACAAAACAGAGGATGAATACCTAGAGTATGCTCTGAAACTAAAAAAAGGTAATATTTAAAGCCTGAAAGTTTTATTACCAGCTTTGTCAGACTGTGCAGCTGCATTATCAACTTACAGAGAGATATGTGCTTTATTATTCTGTTAACAAAACTTTCTAGTCTGTTTCAGTGAATTATTTTAGGTTTCTGTATTTATCTACATTAGGGGTTGGTAACCTGTTGGACATGAACTGCCATCTTTAATCTTACTGTGCCAATAACACTTTTCAAAAGTTTTTTATTTGAATGTTTAAATTAGACTTAACACTACAGTAACAGATTCACAATGTGACCCTATTGAACACTGTATTGAACACACTGTGTGTGTGTGCACCTGGTATTTATCACGTTATGGGGACCAAATGTCCCCACAAGGATAGTAATACCAGTAAATTTTGACCTTGTGGGGACATTTGTGAGGTCCCCATGAGGAAACAGGCTTATAAATCATGCAGAATTAGTTTTTTTGAGAAAGTAAAAGTGTGCACAGTCTCCTGTGAGGGCTAGGTTTAGGTGTAGGGTGATAGAAAATACGGTTTGTACAGTATAAAAACCATTACGCCTATGGAATGTCCCCATAAAACATGTAAACACACACACGCACACACACACACACACACACAACATGTGTGTGTGTGTGTGTGTGTGTGACAAGGCCAACTGTACCAATTCTATATTTATGCACCGCTTTAATTGACACACACAAACACATCACTCCCACACAGAGATCAGAGATTGCAAAAACACACAGAAACACTTAGGAGCTCAGAAACTTGTCAACACTACCCTGTGACATTTATTAATCGATACTGAACATTTATAATTCTCGGCTATAAGGAGGTAAAATATGTGTTTTTAAAGTAACTAAACTCAGCTTCATTGTTCATAGAGAGAAACAGAGACATACAGTGAGGGAAAAAATACTTGATCCCCTTCTGATTGCGTGTTTGCCCACTGACAAAGAAATTATCAGTTTATAATTTTAATGGTAGGTTTATTTGAACATAGAGAGACAGAATAACAACAAAAGAATCCAGAATAATGCATTTCAAAAAAAGTTATGAAGTAATAAGTATTTGACCCCTTCGCAAAACATGACTTAGTACTTGGTGGCAGAACCCTTATTGGCTGCTTTTTTAGCTGCTTTCCATTAAATGAACTGGTTTTAGTTGTTTTTTTAGCGAGTTTTAAAGGGGTCATCGGATGCTAAGTTCACTTTTACATGTTGTTTGAACATTGATGTGTGTTGTCAGTGTATGTACAAATCTACCCTATAATGATAATAACCCATGCAGTGGTTTTTAATTAATCTGTAAAAATAATTTCCCCTTTTTCAAATCGAGCCGTTCTCAGATGCCTGTCTGTGTGCCGTCACACCCACAGAGGCCGCTCCCACGATAGTTGATTGACATGAGCGTTTTACCTCCCATCAGCTGTAACAGTCCAGTAACTTTCCTTGTTTTGATGCTGAAGCTGGGATGTAAATTAGACGAGAATATCTCAGATTGAGCGATTGAGGTGTTGTGTTGCTGGATGTAATAATGAACATAGTGATCGTCATTTACTCCTGACATCTGAGCCGCTGAAGATGCAGTAGATACGAATCATTCATGATCCAGCTTCACTTACAGCAGAAGTGTGTTTAAGAGTTTTTTTATGAATCTTTGCGACTACCTTTCCATATAACGTGGTAGTTAGGAAGTTTAGTGGCTTAACACAGCTAAATGTGGCTAAAGTAAACAAGATCATCAATCCACAGAGAGAAGAGAGGGGCAGGGCGAGCAGAGCTCATTTGCGTTTAAAGGAACAACCCCTTAGAATGAGATGAATACCCTAGCTACCACTGATCTGAAGTGCCTTGAGTATGCGCAGTGGTTGCACAAACACTTTTGACTTTGGACATCACTGTAGATCAGGTGTGGGCAACCTATGGCACGCAGAGGTATAATCACTGGACTACATTTTGAGGTAATAATTCCTCATATTGTCACAGCCTGTTAAAATCTGTAGATATTAAGTGTAAGAATTAACTTACACTAGTCTACAGAGGTCCATGGCTCTGGTAAATCATTCACAGCAAAATCCCCAGTGTTAATTTAACACTCTAAGTGTGGACACATATAAACACTGAAGCAGTGTTGAAGGTAATGAGATAATTAGGTGATTAACAAAGGTGATTAACAAAGTGATGATTGATCATTATTGAAGTTACTGATGTTAATAAGCAGAATCACCAAAGGAGAAAACCAAAATTTTTAAGCAACCATTATAGTGGTCAGTGTTTGCATTAGTTGGGCTCTTGACCTTTAAATCTTTAATACTAGATTTTGTTTGGCTGCTGTATTTGAGTTGAAACAGCCAGACAAGACAAAAGCTCAAGTCACCAGGTGATTATGTTTTAACATATTCATTGTTTGATGTAAATCACCTAGAGTCTAATCTCTAAGTTAGGTTTTTTTTTTTTTTGCTTATTGTAATAGCCTTGACAATCCACAGAAGATCCAGCACTTCCTATACATTTTAGAAAGATTTTTTTTACAACCTGTTTAAAAAAAAAAAAAAAAGTATTTCACCTAGGCACACATAGACATCAAGAACCAGCCCATGAATCTCAACAATGGTGACAAACGGCATATTCAGATAAACAGATCAACTCTGAACTCTCATAATTTATTCATGCCGCAATGCATGATGGGAGTCATGGATGAGTTCTGATTGGCTACAACACGCTTTTTGATGGTCACCGTTGTTGTGATTCTCACACTGATTCTTCATGTCTGTGTGTCTAAATTAAGATAAACTTTTTTTCATAATTTGTCTGATTATGGCAAAACTGATTGATCTTTTGTTCAGTTTTTTTTTTAATCTGTAAGGAAATTCTATGTCAAATACTCAAGTCACTATATGATGATTAAGTCAAGCACAGTCAATGCCATCTTATTGACTTTTGCTCTTTGCTTGTCTGGCTGTTATAACTAGTAATTGCAGCCAAACAAGACCTAATATTGATGATTTAAGGGTCAAAAGCCCAACTAATGCAAACACTGACCACTTCAATGGTTGCTTAAAAATTTTGGTTTTCTCCTTTGGTGATTCTGTTTATTAACATCAGGTGTCTTCAATAATGATCAATCATTACTTCGTTAATCACCTAATTATCTCGTTAACTTTAACACTGCTTCAGTGTTTATATGTGTCCACACTCAGGATTTTGCTGTGAATGATTTACCAGAGCCATGGACCTCTGTAGACTAGTGTAGGTTAATTCTTACACTTAATATCTACAGATTTTAACAGGCTGTGACAATATGAGGAATTATTACCTCAAAATGTAGTCCACTTTCCCTATTGCTCGCGTACCAATGATTATACCTCTGCGTGCCATAGGTGTTACGTGGAGTGAGAGACGTGAGGCGAGCGGATCCACTTGCAAGCTTTTATTACATGGACGAGACAGATACATGGTCGTGCAGGCAGGGTCAAACAACAGTAAACAGGAATGTAGGAGGCGAGACGAGAGAATAGTCCAGTAAGACGAGCGCGCTCCGACACGGCCGCCATTTCACGAGCGATCCAGGCGGCAAACGTGTTTGTGGGATCGTGCTCCGGCATGACCGTCTATCTGCGAGCAGGACGCAGTCGCGTTCCCTCTCCGCGACCTCTACGGTGCATGGCGAACCCACACACAACAAAGCAAAGTTCAAAAAAGCCGCGAGCGATGGACGCGGACCCTCGCGTCACAGCCTCGCCCTCAAAGGCTGATTTACGCAATCACAAAATACTTCTATTATTATACTGTCCGGGAGGGTGGCTATAGTTGGCTATGGCCAGAAACTCACGGGTATATTGTTCGAGTGTGTTTGGTCCTTACTTGATCCGGCATAGAGTTCTGTCTGTGTCCGTATCGGCTGATTGTCCGGGGGTGAAGCTGCTGGATCCTGTAGTGACGGATTGTTCTGTTACGTGGAGTGAGAGACGTGAGGCGAGCGGATCCACCTGCAAGCTTCTATTACATGGACGAGACAGATACATGATCAGGCAGGGTCAAACAACAGTAAACAGGAATGTAGGAGGCGAGACGAGAGAATAGTCCAGTAAGACGAGCGATAGTCGATATTTCTTCAATAGGTCATGGAAACATTTTAATCGTCCACGATCAAAATCATCATAACGCACATCCATAACTACGAAGTATAATCACACACACAAACAAGCACAACAAAATCACTTCACACTACTAAGCAGCTGTTATGAACACACGAAACTGTATCGCACGCATGCTACAATGGTATATTTATTCATCGCACAGACCTGAATTTACGTAGCACGTGTGGCATATATGTCACACTATACGTGTCGACCTCTTCGCCTCAGAAGATATCCCTCACTGCTCAGCTTATTACTTCATGCCATATCCCACGATTGGCCCAGCACTCACCTCTATCCCTTCATCCTGATTGCCCTGCTTCTTCAAGTCATCAAAGGGATCAGGGAAGTCAGATCTTTAATCAACCTGGTGGGCAGCAGCAGCCCTGTGGCCGATTTAATTGAGGAAGGAAAGAAAAGGACAAGACATGCGTGGTGGTTCTGTGTATGGTGACTCATACTCCTAATTTTTGCTCTGCATTTCACCCACACACAGCAGTGAGTAGTGATCAAACATACACACAAACACCCAGCAGTTGGGGGTTTTCGGTGCCTTGCTCAAGGGTCTCACTTCAGTCATGGTATTGAGGATGGTTATTCACTCCCTGCTGGACCTGAGACACAAACCTGTGACCTTTGGGTTACAAGTTTGACTCTCTAACCATTATGCCATGACTGCCGCTGATCCTAGAACACGACTGTCCTGAAGGACCTCCTCTCTCATAGCTGTGGAGCTATGAGGTCTGGGTTCTACTAGTGTATCCTCAGTTCCCTGAGCTAAGGTAAGGAGCATTGCTGTGCTATAAGCTGCATGCAAATCAATGGCTGTCACTTCAGTCAAAAGATTCTGATTAAATGGCACTTGGAGCCAATTTATATAGAGGTCAGCTTCACCCTTTTTGGTGGGCTAGAGAGCCATTGGTTTGTGTAGCTACACGAACGTTACCAAATCCGGCTTTGGGAACAGTAAACAGGAGTTTCCCCATATATATTCTATGGAATGGTCATTCCCTTATCTCCGGGAACCGACGTTATGTTAGTAACCGGAGCGATTTTTGTACAAACAAATGGAAGTCAATGGTAACCCAAACTTTCCCAAAAGCAACTACGAGCGCAAGTTCCATCGTTACCAATAGAGTTGGAACTAATGACTTTTAAAGCTAGGACACACCAAGCCAAATTCAAAGAACTAGTGGTGTTGTTGCCTTGCATCGGCTGCATCTGGACCAAATAGCTGTGCTTCATAGAGTTCTCATTCTTGCATAGGAAAAATTGCAGCAGATGTGTGGAACACAGAAAAAGAAAAAAAAGCCTGACAGATGCTCACCAATGGCCTGACATTAGCCAAAAGCTGACTATCAGCTTGGTGTGTCCCAGCCTAAATGTTTTATGTCTTTGCATCTTTATTCACAGACAACTTAATGACTTAATCTTCAAAAACACTGCTTTAAAACTAAAGCCTCTCTGTTCTGATAAGATTGGCTGTCATAGCATCCATTTATTTTTACATTACTTGTACTTCTCTACGTTCTTAAAGTTCTGGGCCATCTTGCAAAAACATATGTGGACACCATCTCCAGTGGGGCTGTGCCATGTCTGGAGAATGCTGTGATCGCTATGGCAGTGATTGAGAATGAGGCTGCGGTGAAGGAGGGCATTGACATGTACCAGAGTGAAATGGAGAAGCTTAAGAAGTCCTTCCCTCTGGAACTGAATGAAATCACCTCGAAACACCAATGCTTCAGTCGTATGGCAACACAAACCTTCATGAAACGCTCCTTCAGGGACAGCGATGGGAAGTACTTGACGTCTTTAGAGGTAAGTGGGAATTGTCATGTCTAATGACAAGAATAGATGGTTTTAAGTCAGTTTTTGCAAAATCGGATTAAAACTCCCATCTAGGACTCTAATAGCAACATATGTGAAGAAGTGAGAAGTGAAAAAGTAATAGTGAGAGCTATCCAACATGACAGCGAATCATGACAGAGCAGGCTGATCAGGGAACACAGCAGATCATGAGACCATGGTGGAGCAGGTAGAGTTGGAGACCTCCACAGTGAAACCAGTAGAACAGGAGATCACTGTGAGGTCACCGGAAAAATATATAATAGATATCTATTTTTATTTTCTTGGTAATGTCTAATATTTTACCTGTACTCTGTAGCGAAGACAGTGGTTTAGGGGGTGGTCGCTGTGATTTTGGCAAGTAAGACACGTTCCTGGATCAACATCTTTTGTTGATCCTGGATCAACATCTTTTGTTGATCCTGGATCAACATCTTTTGTTGATCCTGGATCAACATCTTTTGTTGATCCTGGATCAACATCTTTTGTTGATCCTGGATCAACATCTTTTGTTGATCCTGGATCAACATCTTTTGTTGATCCTGGATCAACATCTTTTGTTGATCCTGGATCAACATCTTTTGTTGATCCTGGATCAACATCTTTTGTTGATCCTGGATCAACATCTTTTGTTGATCCTGGATCAACATCTTTTGTTGATCCTGGATCAACATCTTTTGTTGATCCTGGATCAACATTACTGTCCAAAAATATAGGCTTAGCCCATTCCCTACCACTAAATGATAGGTAATGCTATCAAGGGTGTAGAAGCTCCTAATCCTGATCATAAGCCTAAAACTGACATTTCCTGAAAAGTTTTCCCTTAATTCTGATTGGTTAATTGGTATGTTGTTCCAGGATCAACAAGGATGTTGATCCAGGAACATGTTGTACATGGTGAAATCATGTTAACCTTCAATCAAAAGGTTCCCAGTTCAAACCAGTGTGTAGAGACACTAAACCTCTTGCTGATAAAACACTGCATGGTAGCTTCTACCATTAGTAGGTAGATACTGCTTAAAAGTTGCTTTGATAAAAGCATCTGCTTAATGATTAGACAGATAGGAAGAAAGTCTACATAAAACTTAAAAGTTAAGCATTAAGAATCCTTGTTGTTTTGTTGTGCTGTTTTAGGAAGCCATCAATCATCAGTTTGACAGCTATCTCGGGACCAATGAGAAGGCTTCTGAGGCAAAATGTGAAAGTCTTTTAACAGTTCTTTCTAAACCAATGACGGAGAAGATCAATCAAGGATTTTATGCCAGAGCTGGTGGTTACAAAATCTTTTCCCAGGACCTGAACAACATTGTGAATCAGTACAGTGCACAGGCCAATAAAGAAGTCAAGGTCATAAATGTTACAGTATTAACATAAAACAATGCTATAATTATGACAATAATATTTTCAATAGTTGTATTTTAAAATGTATCACTGTCTTAATTATGATAATGATAGTGATGATGACATTATGGTATATATTTTGAAAGTAAATTAACAGCATATGTTTTTAACAATGTGTTAACAGTATGTGTTTCTTCATAGATTAATGAGGTGTTGGAGAAATTTCTACAGCAAATGGTTCCAGTTTCCACATCCATTCTAAAGGCTGATAATAAACTGAACTGAAAATGAAAAAAGGATTTGTGGTAGGAGCTTTTGTGTGTGTGTGTGTGTTTGTGTGTGTGTAGACACAGTAGACACAAAATATGATAATATGAATAGAATCAACCCATTTGTACAGTTAGGGTTAGGGTTGAGGTTTCAGTTAAATGAAAGGATAGTGAAGGGTAATTTAAAACTGCTCTTTTAAGGCAATGGCCAGAATCTGAGGGAGTCTTATTCCATTTCTACTATAGTTTTGAACACTGCGGTTTTCAGTGTAACTCTATGTATGTCAAATGAGTGGGATGATGTTTGGGTCTATCTGTGTTAGATTTGTCTCCTTGATTGAACTCTTGTCTCACCTGGACTCATCTGTTTTTCATCCATTTCTTTTTTTGGCTGACCAGAGGAGAGAGAGAGGGCAGACCTTCTGCAACAGAAAAATAAGGCCCAGGATGAGAGGCAGCGTCAGCTGGAGATGAAGATGGTGACTGAACAACAGAATAATGAGGAGAGGGTGAGACAGATCACACAGAAAATGAACACGGAGATGTTGCTCCAAAAACAGGAGATGAATCGCGCCATGGACAGTAAGCTGAGGGAAAAGACTGTAATGATGGAGAGAGGCTTTCAGGAGAAAGCTAACCAAATGAACTGGGAGATACAGGAGTTGAGGAGGAAGAATAATGAGGCAGAGGAGAGAAAGTCCAGAGAGTTCGCACAGTTGATAGCGAATATGGAACAAAGAAATGCACAGAACATGGAAGTGCTGAGGCAGCAGCACAGAGAGCAGATAGCAGCAATTTATAGTTGACCAAAACATCAATCTTCATTATGTTCTATACAGTGAAATGTGTTAAAAGTTGTAATCCACTGCTTTTACAGAATTTCACTGAATACACTGTAACTATAATGTCACAACACAACAAAACGGCACAATGCTTTTTTATATTTGCAGTGAATATTGGTATATTGCAAAAAATCTTAATAAAGGATTGGATGATTCGTAATAGAAACCTGTCTTTACATCTGAATATATATATATATATATATATATATATATATATATATATGTTTATATGTTTGTATGTATATGTATGTATGTATGTACAGTTGCAATCAAAATTATTCAACCCCCTTGACCTTTGCTGCACAGAAAATTTTTTTATGAAAACAATTCAACAAAGCCATCAGTATACAATTGGAGAAAGTTTATTAAATAACATTTGATTCTAAGAAAATAAAGTTGATGAATAATGAAAAATTAAATTGGCTTTAAGCGTTCATTTTCAAAACTTATTCAATGCCCAAAAGTAAAAATTTGGTGCACAATCTTTTATTCTTTAAAACCACCAGTAAATGCTGCTAGTGTCACACCCCTGTGGACTGTTTTGTTGGTTTTGCCCTCTTGTGTCCTTAATTGGTCTTTCCTGTTCCGTTGCTTAAGTCGTCATTGGTTTACCACTCCCACCTGTCCTTGTCTAATTAGCTGTCTTAGTTTGATTCAGTTTCTTGTCCGTTCTTGAATGTTGCATATGTTTGTTTCTGTCGTGTTGGCGTGCGCCACATGTCTGGCTGTGTCACGAGTGACCGGGCGCAGATAGTAACAAGCCAGCGTGTTAACATAAGTGCGACTCACCTCTTCGTGACCTTCCAACGTCCAAGAACTGACCTGTACAGCAGAGTCCTGCAGCCGGGCCTGTCTCAGTGGAGCGGCTGAGTGTCTTGGCGGACGTTGGGGAAGTGACTGTTTCCCGAGGGAAAGAGGCACTACGGAGATCACAACCTGCCCAGAGAGAGGGTATAAGTGAAAATCGTTAGGTATGGGACCCAGGATGGGCCTCACGTAAGGGAGACAATCAAACCTAGGACCTTAGAGACCAACCTGATCTTAGGGAAACACTGCACCACAATGAGCTATAGGTGGAAAATACACATATGGGGCCACCTGAGGAGCCACTACATATGTGGCACAACTTCAATCATGAATAAACAGAGTGTTCATACCTTATGTTGGAGTTAGCAGCGAGTTCCTCCGCAAAACTCTGCCACGTCTGGAAGTGCCAATGATGGAGGGGGGGAGTCCAGGGTTCACATCAGGAAACCTACTGAAACTTAGAAACGTAAATCACCAATTAGGGAAAGCGCTTTGAGCAAGCTCTACACCGACCAGTGTGCTTAAGTCAAGTGCTTGCGTTAAAGACTCTAGCTGAAACTGGCTCCATGCGCAAATTGTAAAATCTGGCGAATGTATTTGGTGTAGCCCAACCTGCAGCTCGACAGTCTGTTAATGAGGCCCTGTTTGCAAGAGCTGTCGAAGCAGCAACGCCCCCTGGTTGAATGCGCTCTTATTCCTAATGGGCAGGGTAAGCCTCTGGCATCGTAGGCCATCCGGATTGCGTCCACTAACCAGTGGGAAATCCTTTGTTTGGAGACAGCCTTTCCCTTCTGCTGTCCTCCATAACAGACAAAGAGCTTTTCCGAACGTTTGAAGGGTTGAGTTCGTTCCAAGTAAATGCGCAGGACACGGACTGGGCATAACAAGGTCAGGTTGGGGTCATCTTCTTGGGAAGAAATAGCTTGCAAGGTCACCACCTGATCTCTGAAGGGAGTGGTGGGGACCTTGGGCACGTATCCAGGCCGGGGTCTCAGGACAATGTGAGAGTCTGCCGGTCCAAATTCTAGGCACAAATTGTTGACGGAGAGGGCTTGGAGATCTCCCACTCTTTTGACAGAAGTGAACGCAGTCAGGAGCGCCGTCTTAAAGGAGAGGGCGTCAATTCCGACCGATTGGAGTGGTTCAAATGGATCCCGCTGTAGGCCCTGGAGAACCACAGCGAGATCCCAAGAGGGGATCAGATGCGGCCGGGGAGGGTTCAGTCTCCGGGCTCCTCTCAGAAATCTGATTATCAAATCGTGTTTCCCCACCGATCTGCCCCCCATCAAGTCATGATTAGCTGATATAGCTGCGACATGAACCTTGAGTGTTGAGGCAGATAGGTGCCTGTCCAGGCCCCCCTGGAGGAAGGATAACACTGACTCGATGCCACACCTCCGTGCAGTGATGGAGTACTCGAGTCCTGGACTCGGACTCGAGTCCGACTCGAGTCACTATTCTTTGGACTCGAGTCCGACTCGAGAATCCACTCTCTGGACTTGTGACTCGACTTGGACTCGCGGATTGATGACTCGTACTTGGACTCGGACTCGAGGATATATACAATCGGACTTGAGCATTCATCACTTTGTTTTTGACTAAATATGTTCTAAAAAAATTATCTAAGGTGTTACACTTTTCCTGTTTCGTGTCCAAGACCGGCCGCGATCTCCCTTCACAGACACTGCTACCTCTCGCTCTCTTTGCTTGACAACACACTCACTGACGTCACTCACTTTTACGCTCGTGCAATGCATGATGCATGATTCGCGGGCTAAATGTTCACATTTGTAAAAATGCAGAAAGACGTGCCCCGGATCGTGAAGTTCGCCTACGCGAATTTTGCTTCTAATGCTGGAAAGAGCAGCGCTAAATGTTGTGTGTGTAATCGCACAATTGAGGAAAAGACTGGGACAACCTCAAACTTTAACAGACACCTGTCACGGATGCACCCAGAAAAGTAAGTAAAAAGCTTTCCATTGCCTAACGTTAGCTTTTTTCAAAATATATGATATGCATATATGATAACAAACAGAAGAAGCTAGGGTTAATATATGTCTGGTTCAGATTACAGCATTTTTTTGTCTGTTGATAACTTAACGTTACTAGTCACTGTGCCAGATCAGATTTTTGCGATATTTGTCTGTTGCGATAGTCACTGTGTCAGATTAAACAGTCTCTCTCTCTCTCTCTCTGCATATCGTATTGATTTTTACGTTTTAAGTATCTTTAAAATACAGTGTCCTGTAAAATGCAGGTTTCTTTTTTTCGCTGAGTGTATTTCTGTAATACACAGGGTTCGTACGGTCATGAAAAACCTGGAAAAGTCATGGAATTTTAAAATGGCAATTTCCATTTTAAAATTTTAAAATTTCCATTTTAAAATTTCCAATTTCCATTTTCTACGCTAGTTCTCAATCACAAGTTCACAACAATGGAAGTAAACACATGCTTTTGATGGCGTCGTAAAGTTGCAAAGTGTGTTGCAAAGTGTATATGTCAAATCAGTAAATAAACTCCCTTTGCAATTGTGACAGTGGTGTCATTTTTGTTTAATGTAGAACCTCTTTAATACATTTTATCAGTTTTTTGAAGGTCCCAGAGTGGAGACATGTAGGCACTCTCAGACTCGAATACGGGACTCGAGACTCGACTCGGACTCGAACACTGGGGACTTGAGACTCGACTCGGACTCGAACTCTGGTAATGGTGACTCGACTTGGACTCGACTCGGACTCTTCTTTGGTGACTCGGACTTGGACTCGGACTCGAACACTGGGACTCGAGACTCGACTCGGACTCGACAGTTGGTGACTCGACTACAACACTGCCTCCGTGAGTCCTCCCCTCGAGAAGAACACCAGTTCACAAATATGCGCCATTTCAGGTCATACAGCCGCCTAGTGGAGGGAGCTCTTGCCTGCAGGAGAGTGTTTACCACTGATGGTGAAAGGTCTCTGAAGTCCTCCTGGTCACGTCCAGGGACCATAGGTGGAGGTTCCAGAGATCTGGGCGCGGGTGCCAAATTGTGCCCTTTCCTTGAGAGAGGAGATCCTTCCTCAGAGGAATGTGCCAGGGAGGAGCTGATGCCAGGAGCACCAGGTCTGAGAACCAGGTTCTGTGGGGCCAGAAAGGGGCCACCAAGAGAATCTTTTCCATGTCCTCCCTGACCTGTGAGGCTCACTGGCGAGGCAAAATGTGAAAGTCTTTTAACAGTTCTTTCTAAACCAATGACAGAGAAGATCAATCAAGGATTTTATGCCAGAGCTGGTGGTTACGAACTCTTTTGCCAGGACCTGAACAACATTGTGAATCAGTACAATGCACAGGCCACTAAAGAAGTCAAGGTCATAAATGTTACATTATTAACATGTGTTTTTAAAATGTATCACTGTCTTAATTATTATGATGGTGACATTATGGTATATATTTTGAATGTGAATTAACTGCATAATATTTTTAACAGTATGTTAACAGTATGTGTTTCTTTATAGATTACTGAGGTGTTGGAGAAATTTCTACAGCAAAAGGTTCCAGTTACCACATCCATTCTGAAGGCTGATAATAAACTGAAACCGAAAATGATAGAAGGATTTGTGGTAATAGCTTTTTGTGTGTGTGTGTGTGTGTGTGTGTGTTTTAACGTAGTAGACACAATAAGCAATAAACATGATAATATGAATAGAATCAACCCATTTGTACAGTTAGGGTTAGGGTTGAGGTTCAGTTAAATGAAAGGGTAGTGAAGGGTAATTTAAAACTGCTCTTTCAAGGCGATGGCCAGAATCTGAGGGAGTCTTATTCCATTTCTACTATAGTTTTGAACACTGCGGTTTTCAGTGTAACTCTATGTATGTCAAATGAGTGGGATGATGTTTGGGTCTATCTGTGTTAGATTTGTCTCCTTGATTGAACTCTTGTCTCACCTGGACTCATCTGTTTTTCATCCATTTCTTTTTTTTGGCTGACCAGAGGAGAGAGAGAGGGCAGACCTTCTGCAACAGAAAAATAAGGCCCAGGATGAGAGGCAGCGTCAGCTGGAGATGAAGATGGTGACTGAACAACAGAATAATGAGGAGAGGGTGAGACAGATCACACAGAAAATGAACACGGAGATGTTGCTCCAAAAACAGGAGATGAATCGCGCCATGGACAGTAAGCTGAGGGAAAAGACTGTAATGATGGAGAGAGGCTTTCAGGAGAAAGCTAACCAAATGAACTGGGAGATACAGGAGTTGAGGAGGAAGAATAATGAGGCAGAGGAGAGAAAGTCCAGAGAGTTCGCACAGTTGATAGCGAATATGGAACAAAGAAATGCACAGAACATGGAAGTGCTGAGGCAGCAGCACAGAGAGCAGATAGCAGCAATTTATAGTTGACCAAAACATCAATCTTCATTATGTTCTATACAGTGAAATGTGTTAAAAGTTGTAATCCACTGCTTTTACAGAATTTCACTGAATACACTGTAACTATAATGTCACAACACAACAAAACGGCACAATGCTTTTTTATATTTGCAGTGAATATTGATATATTGCAAAAAATCTTAATAAAGGATTGGATGATTCCTAATAGAAACCTGTCTTTACATCTGAATATATATATATGTTTGTATGTATATGTATGTATGTATGTACAGTTGCAATCAAAATTATTCAACCCCCTTGACCTTTGCTGCACAGAAAATTTTTTTATGAAAACAATTCAACAAAGCCATCAGTATACAATTGGAGAAAGTTTATTAAATAACATTTGATTCTAAGAAAATAAAGTTGATGAATAATGAAAAATTAAATTGGCTTTAAGCGTTCATGTTCAAAACTTATTCAATGCCCAAAAGTAAAAATTTGGTGCACAATCTTTTATTCTTTAAAACCACCAGTAAATGCTGCTAGTGTCACACCCCTGTGGACTGTTTTGTTGGTTTTGCCCTCTTGTGTCCTTAATTGGTCTTTCCTGTTCTGTTGCTTAAGTCGTCATTGGTTTACCACTCCCACCTGTCCTTGTCTAATTAGCTGTCTTAGTTTGATTCAGTTTCTTGTCCGTTCTTGAATGTTGCATATGTTTGTTTCTGTCGTGTTGGCGTGCGCCACATGTCTGGCTGTGTCACGAGTGACCGGGCGCAGATAGTAACAAGCCAGCGTGTTAACATAAGTGCGACTCACCTCTTCGTGACCTTCCAACGTGGTCAGGGACCAAACAAGCACACCAGTTAATACAAAAATTGTGATGTTTATTGAAGATTAAACGTGAAACATAGAGAGCATCTCTTCGGGGTGGCCACAGGCCAACATAACAAACAAAAGGAACCTAAAAAGGAAAAAAGAGAAACTAAGTAACCTAATTACATTGGAAAAAATAAAATACAGCCAGCTTACCTAACTGCCTAACCAAAAACAAAGCCCAACAGATTTACACAAAAGAAAAAGGCAGGACACCCCTTTGCTCTGTTTCACGAGGTGTGCTATAACTTTAGCAAGGAATAAAAGCTAACTTTTAGCCACAAAACATTGGTGTTAAACATTGGTTTGGCCACCGGCCGGAGGAGGAATCCAGGAGCTCCGAACTCGAACACGTTTGCACCAACAATGAGCTCGCCGGCTGCTTGCAACCGGCTTCCTTAAAAAAGACCCCGCCTTAATCGAGCGACCAATAACACGCCAACACCCCAGCGTCATTCAACCTATGAGAAAAAAAAAGAGAGAATAGAAGCAACACAGTGCAATGCAGGAAAATATCAAAAAGAAACGATCATTCTCATAACACTCCCACACACAAAGAATCTACCACAGGTAGATTATTCAAGATCAAATGACCGAGATAATGCATCCGCCAGTACATTGTCTTTGCCTTTTTTATAGTGAATTTCAAGATTAAAATCCTGAACAAACAATGACCAGCGCATGATTCGTTGATTCGAATTCTTTATTCGGGCCAAGAAAACTAGCGGGTTATGATCAGTGGAAATGACTACGGGGAGAGAACTAGAGCCAATATAAACCTCGAAATGCTGTAAGGCCATCAACAACGCTAGTGTTTCCTTCTCGATTGTACTATAATTTAACTGATGTTTTAGGAATTTTTTTGAAAAATACCCAATAGGATGCTCAATCCCATCTTCATCATCCTGCAGAAGGACAGCGCCTGCGCCTGTAGCGCTGGCATCAACATCGAGTTTAAAAGGATGTGAATATTGTGGAGCAGCGAGAACTGGAGCACTACAAAGGAGAGTTTTAATGGCATCAAACGCAGATTGGCATTCATCAGTCCACCTGAAATCTTGCGAAGCACGGAGCATATTTGTTAATGGCAGTACAACATCCGAGAAATTTCTGCAAAAACCTCGGTAATACCCGGACATTCCAAGAAATCTCCTGAGGTCACGTTTCGTACGGGGAACTGCAAAATCGAGAATAGCTTGTACCTTTAAGGCAACAGGTCGAATCTGTCCTTGCCCTACCAACTTTCCTAAATAAGTGACCGTCGCTTTACCGAACTCACATTTCATCAGACTGAGTGTAAGTGAAGCACCCTGCAAGCGCTCAAAAACAGTTTTCAGAGTTTGCAGATGCTCGTCCCATGTGTCCGAATAAACAACAATATCGTCAAGATAAGCTTTACACTTTGATACACCACCTAGCACTTTATGCATAAAGCGCTGAAATGTGGCGGGACCGTTCCGCAAGCCGAACGCCATTACCGTATAATTGAGGAAATCATCAGGAGTAACAAAAGCAGATATCTCGGCTGCACGCTCCGTCAAGGGGACTTGCCAATACCCCTTTAAGAGATCGAGTTTTGTGACGAAGCGTGCAGAGCCTACCTTATCTATACAATCCTCCATAAGCAGGAGGGGAAACGAATCTGGTTTCGTCACGGCATTTATTTTCCTATAATCCGTGCAGAAACATTGGGGGACCAGTAAGCATGGGGAACTCCATGCGCTAGAGCTCGGGACTGCAAGACCATTCTCCACCAAGTACCTAACCTCATCTTCCATAATTTTCCTTTTGGAAGGATTTACTCGGTACCCACTTTGCTTAATGGGCAGATGGTCACATATGTCGATGTCGTGTTTCAGCACGTGTGTTCGGGACGGCCATCTGAGAACAAACACAAGAATGAATTTATTACCTCCACCATATCAGTTCGCTGATTATCAGACAAATGCAACAAATGTGAGTTCAAATTCTCTAAAATTTTGGAATTATTTAATCTGCCACTCGAAGCTAGTGGACTCTGCAAATTTAGCCCGTCTTCATCTGGACCACTGCCAGAGGTAACAACAACCGAAGCTACCGGGGCAATCACGGAGCTTTTTGACTCCGGATCCTCTTCTCGGCTCACGTACAGCTTCAACATATTTACATGGCACAGACGAGTCTTTCTTTGTCGGTCAGGAGTTCGAACGACATAGTTCGTATCACTCACCTTTTTATCAACGACATATGGTCCAGAGAATCTAGCCTGCAAGGCAGCACCCTGCACCGGCAATAAAACCAAAACTTTGTCTCCTTCAGAGAAAGAACGAAAAACAGCATTTTTATGAAAACGTTCTTTCATCTTAGTTTGCGAGCGCTCCAGAGTGGTCTGAGCCAATTTACATGCACTAAGCAATCGCTCGCAAAACGAACTCACGTAATCCAGCACGTTGCACTCCATTTTCTCATCAAATACCCAGCTCTCTTGCAGCAATTTGAGAGGGCCTCTCACGGTATGTCGGAAGACTAGCTAGTAAAGGCAATCCTTCATCCCAGTCTTTCCCTGATTCGGCGCAATATTTACTGAGCATGGACTTCAAGGTTTGATGGAATCTCTCCAGGGAACCTTGGCTCTCCGGATGGTATGCTGTAGATGTAACATGTTTGATGTTCAGTTGGGACAGCACCTGCTTAAACAGTCGAGACATAAAGTTAGACCCCTGATCTGTTTGAATCACCTTTGGAAAACCAAAGGTCGAAAAGAACGTAACCAGGGCTTTCACAATAGCCTTTGCTTTTAGTGTGTGCAGCGGTATAGCTTCGGGGTAACATGTAGCTGTACACATAAGCGTGATCAGATAGAGATGTCCCGACTTTGTTCGCGGTAACGGCCCAACACAGTCTAAAATTACTCGTGCAAAAGGTTTGTCCATTATAGGGATAGGTTTAAGAGGGGCAAGAGGAATAACCTGGTTAGGCTTTCCAACAACCTGACACACGTGACATGAACGGCAATACTGGGCTACATCGAATTTAAGACCAGGCCAGAAAAAATAACCTAAAATCCAACACTAAGTTTTGGTTATGCCCGAATGCCCAGCAACATTATCATGGGCCACATTCAAAACTTGCTTGCGCAAACACTTAGGCACTACAAGTTGAAAAACAGCATCCCAACTATCAGACATCGTCAGAGTCCACTTCCTCTTTAAGATTTCGTTATCCAAAAATAACCAATAGGTTTATTTTCAATTTCGCTCAAGGATGACGCCACATTTCTGCAACGCAACAGTGAAGGATCTTTTTTCTGTTCAGCAGAAATCAGAAATTTATCAATGGACAGCGGGAAATCACCTGGCTCAAGTTCAGCACCACCAGCCGTGGACAGCGATTCCAAATCTTGCGATGCAGGTGTCACAGAACTATTCTCCTCCTTGTCCCCTGCTGTTAGAAAAGTGTCAGAAATATCAACAAAATCACTGAATTTGTGTGCTTGAGTGCGCGTGACCGCACAAGCAGGAAAAACTGCCGGAAATTCTGATGATAATTCACAAGTAACAGGTTCACACATTGGGTTTTCTATAACTTCCGGAAGTGGGAGGACCTTTTCCCCAGCTAAATCGTTCCCAACAATTAAAGCAACACCTTTAATAGGTAGCTCATGGCGTACAGCCAGTTTCACAAGTCCCGTTACAAACCCAGACCGAATGTGCACTTTATGTAAGGGCACTTTCAACACGCCCAATTCAATGCCTTGAATCAGAACATCAGATCCACAATAACTTTCCTCAGAAAATGGCAACACATTAGGCAACACACAGGACTGTGAAGCCCCAGTGTCACGGAGCATGGTCACCGAAACAGCATCTTGTGCTAATCCACTAAGAGAAATCGTCCCTTGGCAAATAAATGGACTGTACCCGGCATCAATTTTTGAATCAGAATTACCACTAACCTTGTGAATGAAACCAACACTTTAAGTGGATTTTCCCTGATTCTTTTTCCTCAACGAGGGACATGTCACAATCAAGCGGCCAGTTTCGTGACAATAAAAGCATGCTCGAACTTCATCAGGTTTTGTTTGTTTGCCATCAACACGGCACTTTTCAACTTATCATAATCCAAACTGTCGTCAACAGTCAAGGCGGAACAAACCTCTTGGGCTTTTCCCGATAGCTTGCACTGAATCAAGAGAGACCAAGGCTCTCTCGGCCAGCGTAAAGCCGCAGCTATACGCTCAAACGCACCAAAATACGAATCCACCTCGTCCCTAAACGGGGGTACGAGGGTGATGTGACGACTAATATCGAAATCAGCATTATCACTAGGAGGCACAGGCAACAAACGAGCAGAAGAACGAGGGGAATGATCCACAGTAGCGGACGGAGGTACAGCCGATTGTATTCTAACTGAGCTTATGGGTAGACGTCGGTCAGCTTGCGTTTCAAGCTCGCATTGTCTAAAACGTAGGAGTTGGATGGTATGTTCCTGACGTTTAATTTCAAGGTCTAATTGCTTTAACTGAATGGCTAGTTTTAACTCTTCCGAATTTACCCCACTTAATGAACGCAACATAGGATCAGTACCCGAAGCATAATCAATACCTGCTTCTGAGCTTTCCACCGCATCAACCTCAACGTTAAACTTAGGCTGTAAAATACCTTGTTGTAAGAGCGCAGTTTGAATTACGTCTCGCACCTCCTTCTTTCTGGCTGTTTTTACAACCGGAACATTATAAAAATCCGCCACCAAAAACAAATCGACTTTACGACAAGATTCCAAAGCCTCCCACGAAGGAGCTTGTTTAAACGCTTCAATACTAAACTCCATTAGCCTAACACTTCCCCACCAAACATGAAAAAACTGCCAGTTACAAAAAATAGCAAAAATATAAATGGTACTCACCAGCAGAGTCCTACAATTTCTCATCGAGCGCATCAAACGAATTTCCCAAAGCAAAAAGTAGGGAACGAACGGACGAGCCCCCAATTATTACGCCCCGTGTCTAGGGTACGTTAAGGGCATAATAAAAGAACGGTTGTGGTGCTGGATTCCCAAAATCACTCCGGTCAGGGACCAAACAAGCACACCAGTTAAATACAAAAAAAATTGTGATGTTTATTAGAGATTAGACGTGAAACATGAAGAGCATCTCTTCGGGGTGGCCACAGGCCAACATAAGAAACAAAAGGAACCTAAAAAGGGGGAAAAAAAAAATTAAGTAACCTAATTACATTGAAAAAAAATAAAATACAGCCAGCTTACCTAACTGCCTAACCAAAAACAAAGCCCAACAGATTTACACAAAAGAAAAAGGCAGGACACCCCTTTGCTCTGTTTCACAAGGTGTGCTATAACTTTAACAAGGAATAAAAGCTAACTTTTAGCCACAAAGCATTGGTGTTAAACATTGGTTTGTCCGCCGGCCGGAGGAGGAATCCAGGAGCTCCGAACTCGAACACGTCCGCACCAACAATGAGCTCCCCGGCTGCTTGCAACCGGCTTCCTTAACTGTCCTCCATAACAGACAAAGAGCTTTTCCGAACGTTTGAAGGGTTGAGTTCGTTCCAAGTAAATGCGCAGGACACGGACTGGGCATAACAAGGTCAGGTTGGGGTCATCTTCTTGGGAAGAAATAGCTTGCAAGGTCACCACCTGATCTCTGAAGGGAGTGGTGGGGACCTTGGGCACGTATCCAGGCCGGGGTCTCAGGACAATGTGAGAGTCTGCCGGTCCAAATTCTAGGCACAAATTGTTGACGGAGAGGGCTTGGAGATCTCCCACTCTTTTGACAGAAGTGAACGCAGTCAGGAGTGCCGTCTTAAAGGAGAGGGCGTCAATTCCGACCGATTGGAGTGGTTCAAATGGATCCCGCTGTAGGCCCTGGAGAACCACAGCGAGATCCCAAGAGGGGATCAGATGCGGCCGGGGAGGGTTCAGTCTCCGGGCTCCTCTCAGAAATCTGATTATCAAATCGTGTTTCCCCACCGATCTGCCCCCCCATCAAGTCATGATTAGCTGATACAGCTGCGACATGAACCTTGAGTGTTGAGGCAGATAGGTGCCTGTCCAGGCCCCCCTGGAGGAAGGATAACACTGACTCGATGCCACACCTCCGTGGGTCCTCCCCTCGAGAAGAACACCAGTTCACAAATATGCGCCATTTCAGGTCATACAGCCGCCTAGTGGAGGGAGCTCTTGCCTGCAGGAGAGTGTTTACCACTGATGGTGAAAGGTCTCTGAAGTCCTCCTGGTCGCGTCCAGGGACCATAGGTGGAGATTCCAGAGATCTGGGCGCGGGTGCCAAATTGTGCCCTTTCCTTGAGAGAGGAGATCCTTCCTCAGAGGAATGTGCCAGGGAGGAGCTGATGCCAGGAGCACCAGGTCTGAGAACCAGGTTCTGTGGGGCCAGAAAGGGGCCACCAAGAGAATCTGTTCCATGTCCTCCCTGACCTGTGAGGCTCACTGGGGGAAACGCATACTTGAGCCAGTTCTTTGGTCAGCTGTGTGCCAGTGCATCTATCCCGAGGGGAGCCTCGGTTAGCCCGTATCACAACTGGCAGTGGGTGGATTCCGGTGAGGCAAAGAGATCTACTTGTGCCTGGCCGAATCGATCCCAAATCAGCTGGACCGCCTGGGGGTGGAGCCTCCACTCGCCTCCGAGAGAAACTTGGCGTGACAGAGAATCGGCCACACGGTTGGCTTCGCCCGGAATGTGAGTGGCCCGAAGAGACCTGAGTCTGTGCTGGCTCCACAACCAGAGATGACGGGCAAGTTGTGACATGCGAAAGGAGCGTACACCGCCCTGGTGGTTGATGTAGGCTACAGTCGCTGTGTTGTCTGACCGGACCAACACGTGCTTGCCCTGAACCAAAGGTCAGAACCTCTTCAGGGCCAAGAGCACTGCCAACAACTCCAGGCAGTTGATGTACCAAAGCAGTCGGGGGCCCGTCCAGACCCCGGAAGCTGCTTGCCCATTGCAAACAGCGCTCCAGCCTGTCTTGGAGGCATCTGTGGTGACAACGATGCGTCTGGACACTTGTTCCAAGGGTACTCCTGACCGCAGGAACGCAAGGTCCGTCCAAGGGCTAAGGAGTTCTATGACACGATGGTGTGATGCCCACACGAAACGTGCCTCTGCGCCATGCCCATCTCGGGACTCGAGTATGTAACCAGTGTTGCAGTGGTCTCATGTGCATCAAACCCAGCGGCGTGACCGCGGCTGCGGATGCCATGTGCCCTAGAAGCCTCTGAACCTGTTTTAGGGGGACCATAGACCTGCATCTGAGTGTCGCCGCACACCTCAGCACTGACTGTGCACGTTCCGGGGAGAGACGTGCAGACATACTGATCGAGTCCAGTTCCACACCGAGAAAAGAGATCCTCTGCACTGGGGAGAGTTTGCTCTTTTCCCAGTTGACCCGGAGTCCCGACTGAGCCAAGTGGTTGAGAACCACCTCCCTGTGCGTGCACACTAACTCCAACGAGTGAGCCAGGATTAGCCAGTCGTCGAGATGGCCAGTCTCCCTGAGGGGGGTTAGGGCAGCCTCCGCTATCTTCGTAAAGATGAGGGGCGACAGGGAGAGGCCGAAGGGAAGAACTTTGTACTGATACGCCCGTCCTTCGAAGGCAAACCGCAGGAACGGCCTGTGTCTTGGAAGAATCGAGACATGAAAGTACGCGTCCTTTAAGTCTATCGCCACAAACCAATCCTGAGCCCTGATGCACGTGAAAAGGTGCTTGAGGGTTAGCATTTTGAACGGGTGCTTGAGTAGGGTCAGATTCAAAACCCTCAGGTCCAGGATTGGCCTGAGCCCACCACCCTTCTTGGGTACAATGAAGTAGGGGCTGTAAAACCCTTTCCTCATCTCGGCTGAGGGGATAGTTTGTATCGCACCCTTTGCCAGAAGGACTGCGATCTCCGCACGAGGAACCGCGGTGTTGCTGCCTCGCACTAAGGTAGCTAGCACACCCCGGAACTTGGGCGGATGTCGTGCAAACTGGATAGCATAGCCGAGTCGGATGGTCCTGAGGAGCCAGCGGGAAGGGTTGGGAAGATTCAGCCAACCCGAAATATTCTCCGCTAGGGGTCTCAAAGGAGTTACACCCGATGCACCAGGGAAGGGGGTCATGTGGCTGGGAAGGCAGTGCGTGGTCGGAGGTGAAAAGTCCCAGGTCCCACTGGCTGCCATACCCAGCGAGCTCGTGCCATGAGAGCTGACCAGAGGATTCCCCCGAGAAGGGAAATCGTCCGAACGAGCTCGATGAGGACATGGGGAAACACAATCGGTGTGCGACCGAGCAGAGGGTCGGAAGTGCTGTGCATAACGCCCAGAGAAGGAAGAAATTGCTCTTTTATTGACCATGTGGTGTTGAAGCCCAATCCAGCGCTCGTCCCCTCGTCGAGTGTGGATCCGGACAGGTCAGGCGGCCCGTCTCAGGACCGCTTCGAAGCATGGCGAGGGTTCTTAGTGGCCTGAGGACGAGCTGCCACAGGTGGCGCTCCTGGACCACCATAGTGGACATCGCCCTCCCCAGAGCCTGCGCCGTGACCTTCGTAGCTCGTAGAGCATAGTCAGTCACCGAGCGCAGTTCCTGCACCAGCTCTGGGTCGGGAACACCCTCGTGCAGATCTTTTAAAATCTTGGCTTGGTAGACCTGCAGGATTGCCATGGCGTGCAGGGCGGACGCGGCTTGCCCGGAGGCCGTATAAGCCTTCGCTACAAGAGTAGACGAAAACTTACAGGCCCTGGACGGGAGTCTCGGGCGGCCCCTCCAGAAGGCGGCGTTTTGCGGGCACAAGTGCACCGTAATTGCTCTCTCCACCTGGGGGACCTCCGTGTACCCCCTCACCGGACCGCCATCGAGGGTGGTGAGGGATGGGGAGTTGGCATATCGTGAACGAGCCGACAGAGGGGCTTTCCATGGTCTCGTCAACTCCTCATGCACTTCCGGGAACAACGGAACCGGGGAGGAGCTCGGCCGGGGGTCACGCCCCTTCCCCAAGAACCAATCATCCAGCCTAGAAGGCTCCGGGCCGTGGCCAGCTATGCAAATCTGCACACCCAAATTTCTATGGCCTGTTTCTATACTGTCAGAGGTGTTTGGGCTCCCAAGAGCGACCCCTAGTGTCGTACACTACTCGACACAACTCAGAGTGTACGACAGATAGGGAACTTTGAGTTTTACTTTGCCGCTGCTTTCTTCAGATTCAACCAAATATTTTTAATGAGAATTAAATCCGGAGACTAAACAGGCCACTCAAGAACATTCTATGACTGACACCCTGAACCAAGCATAAGTAGATTTTTGGATGGCTGTCCTGCAGGAAACTCCATTGATCATCAGCTTCAGTCTTTAAACCAAAGACATCACAATTCTTGCCAAAATGGCCTGATACTTCAAAGAATCCATAATGTCCTTCATACGATCATGATTTTTACTTCCTGCCTCAGTAAAACACCCCTATAACAGGACTGATCCACCTCCAAGTTTGATGATGGAGATGATGTTCTTCTGCTTATAAGCTTTACCTTTTTTCCACCAGACATACCACTGATCCATAGGTCTTAAAAGTTCTAGTTTGGTCACATCACTCCATAAATCATTCTTCCAGAACTCCACAGGTCTATCCCAATGAATTTTAGCAAGTTCAAGTCAGCCTTTTGTTCTTCTTATTCACTGCATTGAAAAGTTCTTAAAAAAATCTTGTGATTCTTTGGCTGTAGATTGCAGGTTTTTCTCAGTTGCTCTGATCAAACATTTTATGATATTATGCTTTTCTTTGTTGTTTGTTTTATAAAGTCCTGGATCTTCAGAAAATATTGTTTGTACGTGTATGTATACTCATTTTTACATTAATTTTATTTCTGTTACATTTTATGTTGTGTTGTTTTGAGCAGTAAGATTACAACACTGTGAACCAGTAGTTCCACTGCTTTATTCTTTGGTAAAACAACACTGTTAACACTTCATGCTAACTTTCATTAATCATTAAAAACATTATATAATGTTTAACCTCTTGAAAGACCCTCTAGAGGACAATCATGTGCTTGTATTTGTTTACTAATTAAATTAATGAACATTACAAAATGATTAGCAAGTTCTCTTCAATTCATATAAAATAAAATGATCCAAAATGTTATTAAACATTAAATGGATAGTTGACGCAAAAAAGAAAATTATGTCAATAATTACTCACCCGCATGTCGTTCCACACCAGCAAGACCTTCGTTCATCTTTGGAACACATTAAGATCTATTTTTGATGAAATCCAAGAACTCTCTGATAGACAGCAAGAATCCTACCACATCTAAGGCACAGAAATGTAGTAAGGACTTTGTTAAAACAGTCTGTTTGACATCAGTGTTTCAACCGTAATTTCACAAAGCTACAAGAATACTATTTGTGCCAAAAGAAAACAAAAATAATGACTTTATTCAACTATTTTTCTCCTCCACATTACCCTGGCACAATTTTGGAAAGTATCACAATGCATGCGCTTGCTTTCCTCTGAACGTAAACAAGGAACAGCGCATGTGTGTTCTACATTAGTATGGGGTTATTTTTGTGTCTTTATTATTCAAACAAAAATACTGTGTTTGAGAGTAAAACTAAGTATTTTGTAATTAAAAAATAAAAGTTTGCAAAAAAAGTCTTCTTAAATCTCAAAAATAAAGAAATTGATAACAAAAGTATTTGCAGTGCATGTACTTTTCTTTACAATCTTTATTTTTCTTTGCGCACTTCAAACACTTTTCATCGCGAAACCACAAGTTTTGCTCTCCTTTCTGCTTTCTTTTTTTGCGAGTCTAAAATTTTTGTTTGCGAGTTAAAAAGTTTTGCTTGCGAGTAAGCTGTATCTCAGTGGGCGGTCTCTACCTACCAGGATGAAAGGCCTTTTTCTATTGGTCACTTTCGATTGAAGTGACCACGCCCACTACGCTGCGCTGCCACTGCAGCCGCCAGGCGCCAGTCTGACTGAGGAGCGAGCGAGGTTCAGCCATGGCGAACAACAGCAACAACAGGTCGTTTACTGTGTAAGATAACCAAGTTAACGTCTTAAACTCAGTGACAAGTGAATTTATGTAGTCTCTCTTCTCATGCTCACATATTTAAATACGTAACGTTAGCTAAGCCCGCCTGTAGTTCGGCGATACCGTTAAATAGAGGGGCACGAGATGACTCGGATGACGATTGTAATCAAGGTAAAGACCATTATGACATGCAAGAGTCATACAGTAGCAGTATTAACATTAAGTGACATGGCATCTGACGCACGGAAGCCACTGGGGCATGCCACTGCTCAGTGCCAGTGACACTTACGGTTTTCTTTGACATATGCCGATGGACTGTGTCACTGCTGAAAGTGTCACTGCTCCCGCACCTTCCGCGTTCATGAGAAGAGAGACTACATAAGTTCACTTGTCACTGAGTTTAAGACGTTAACTTGGTTATCTTACACAGTAAACGACCTGTTGTTGCTGTTGTTCGCCATGGCTGAACCTCGCTCGCTCCTCAGTCAGACTGGCGCCTGGTGGCTGCAGTGGCAGCGCAACGTAGTGGGCGTGGTCACTTCAATCGAAAGTGACCAATAGAAAAAGGCCTTTCATCCTGGTAGGTAGAGACCGCCCACTGAGATACAGTTTACTCGCAAGCAAAACTTTTTAACTCGCAAACAAAAATTTTAGACTCGCAAAAAAAGAAAGCAGAAAGGAGAGCAAAACTTGTGGTTTCGCGATGAAAAGTGTTTGAAGTGCGCAAAGAAAAATAAAGATTGTAAAGAAAAGTACATGCACTGCAAATACTTTTGTTATCAATTTCTTTATTTTTGAGATTTAAGAAGACTTTTTTTGCAAACTTTTATTTTTTAATTACAAAATACTTAGTTTTACTCTCAAACACAGTATTTTTGTTTGAATAATAAAGACACAAAAATAACCCCATACATTAGCAGCATCACGCACATGCGTCGTACAACAAAAGAAGACAACAGAGGTGTATTCCAGAAGGGAGGTTCAACAAACTCTGAAAACTTGAACTAA